>NC_033796.1:67419617-67426404 GCF_001876935.1 Asparagus officinalis
TTTTTTTTTTTCTTTTTTTTTCTTTTTTTTCTCTTTTTTTTTCTTTTTCTTTTAAGCAACTGAACAAGAAACTCTCAAATGAGAGAAGAATAAATTCTTTTTATTATTCTGAAATAAACAAAATAAACAATGTAGAATGAAATATTCAACATGAAGAGTTCCTGTTCTACATTGAATCCTACCTTACTGTTGAAAATTCTTCCCCGGATTTTAAACAAATTCAGAATGATATAATCAATAATGTGAATTTTTAAGCATTTCGGGGTGTTCAATAATTCTTGCAACAAGGTAAGGTAGGTATTATTGGTGTCATGCATTTTGTATTTCTTAATGAACTTAGACTCTTGTACTGTGAAGTTTTGTTTTCTAACAACCAATTCTTCTGTGAAGTTCTGAAAATTTGGTTGTTGATTATTCTCCAAGAATCTAAGTTCATCAAGAAAGAGTTCTTCAAAATTTAATTCAAAGCAGCAAATGTTTAACACAGTTTTATTATTCTCAAGGACCTGATCTGCTTCTTCTAAAAACTCTAACTCTTCATCAAAAATTTCCTCAAAACTTAAATCACACTCTTCTTCTTCTTCTTCTTCTTCTGATCTTTCCTGAATGTAGTTTATTTCTAGAGGCTGATTATTTGGTTGGTCCCCTGGATTAAAAATGTTGAGATCAGCAGTCAAATTCCCAAAGGACAGCTTCATTTGACCAGTTCTACAGTTGATGAGAGCATTAGAAGTGGCTAAGAACGGTCGTCCTAAGATGACAGGTGTCTGTCCTTTGGGATTGGAAACAGGCTGTGTTTCCAAGACTACAAAATCTACTGGAAAAATAAAATCTCCAACCTTAATCAGAACATCCTCTAACTCACCCATAGGGACCTTGACAGATCTATCAGCCAACTGTAAGGTGCATTTGGTTGGGTTCAGTACACCTAGACCCAATTGCTGATAGACTGAATATGGAAGCAAATTGACACTGGCCCCTAAGTCTAAAAGCGCCTTATCAATGTGAGTATTACCAATGATACATGAAATGATGGGGGAACCTGGATCTTTACGTTTCAAAGGTATGGGATTTGACAGCATTTCACTGATATTGGCGGCTAAAAAGACTTTCTTTGGGACATTTATTCTCCTCTTCTTAGTGCACAATTCTTTTAAAAATTTAGCATAAGATGGAATTTGTTCAATTACATCTAAGAGAGGAATGTTGACCTTAACCTGCTTGAATGTCTCTAGGATTTTCTCCTCCTGAGGAGAGTGTTTCCTAGACCTGAGTCTATCTGGAAAGGGAGCAACCGGTCTAAATCTATCAAAAGCAGGCTCAGGTTCGGGTTCAGGTTCTTGGTCATCTGAGGGGAGTGATTGTTGAATAGATTCATCAGAAGGAGAAGGAGAAGGAATTTGTACAGGATCAAGAGTTTGACTTGGCGGAGTTCTCACTTGATTATCGACCTGTCTACCTGACCGAAGTGAATGGATTGCATTCACTTGAGCTTCATAGGATGAACTGCATCCTGTGTTATTAGGGTTGACCACGGGTTGACTCGGAAATTTTCCTTTCTCTCTTTCACTCACGGCACTAGCTAGTTGACCAAGTTGGGATTCTAATCTAGCTATAGCTTGAGTGTTGGAGTTGAGCATTTGTCCGGTTGATTGCATGAAGGAATTCAACGTGCTAGATGTTTGAGTCAACATATTCGTGGTTTGAGTAGAGGCCTTAATTATGGTTTCTAAACCCCTTTCCAAGACATTGAGACGTTTATCTTGATCTGGATTGTGAGGAGTTTGAATTACAGCTTGATGAGGAGGAGACTGATTTTGATACGGCAGATTGGGTTGTTGAAATTGTGAATGAGAATTGAATGGAACTGTGTTTCCCCTAGGAAAATGTTGGGTCGAAGCGGGAGTGAAATTTTGAGTTCCGGGAGAATTTCCTAGATTCCATGCAAAGTTGGGATGATTTCTCCAACCTGGATTGTAGGTTGGAGAAAATGGATCATTTCTAGGGTGCTGGAATGCAGCGTTCATCTGTTCTATTGCGTTGTTATTTCCTAGGAGAGGGCATTCCTCTGAAACGTGGGTAGGAGACTGACAATTATGACATCCTGGGAAAGAAACATGATTGAGTTGAGCTGGAGCTCGTTCCTTAATTTCTAAGGCTTCTAACCTCCGCAGAATTGTCGCCATCTTCGCTTCAGAAGCAATGTTTGACTCCAAGGAAAGACCACTAGACTTAGAATGGGGAACTGATGAAACCCTGTCATCGCACTGTTCCCATTGCATTGTTTTTTCAGAAAGACTCTCCAAAAACTCCCAAGCTTCATCAGCATTTTTCCTCATAAAATCCCCGTGGCACATTGATTCTAAGGAAGTTTTTGCAGAATAATCTAATCCCTCATAAATTATTTGGCACAATCGCCATTTCTCTAAACCGTGATGAGGACATTGGATGAGAAGATCTTTAAATCGGTCAAAATACTTCCAAAAAGGTTCTCCCGGGATAATTTTAAAGTTTTGAATGCTGTTCCTAAGCTTTACCGTTTTATGAATAGGAAAAAATTTCTTAAGAAAAACGGTGACAAATTCATCCCAAGTTGAGATGGAATTTGTTGGTAAGCTGTACAGCCATTTTTTAGCTTTATCCTTAAGAGCAAATGGAATAAATCTAAGCTTAACCGCATCTTCATTTAATTCTCTCATTTTAATCATAATACACACTTCCTCAAATTCCGAAATAAAAATATATGCGTCTTCTGTTTCATTACCAAGGAATTTGGGAAGCATGTTTATGTATTGCGGTCTAAGCTCAAAACTTATTCCATTTGTTTCGGGGAGCCTAATGCATGAGGGGATTGCATTCCTAATGGGATAGCACATATCATGAAGAACGGGTGGATTAGGATGCTCCATTTCTATGATTGGTTCAAAGCGAATTAATCGATGTGTATTATCCCTAATCCACTGTTGCATACACCAAAATATTTCTTTTTATTTTTTTTCTTAAATTAGTTTTTTTTTTGAGAAGATAAAGAAAAAGAAAAATCCTAACTGAAACAAATCAAAACAATCACTTTTCAATCAACTCTAATTCTAGGGTTTAGCCTAACTCAACTAGACCAGCTCCTAACCAAAAACTCCTACAGTGAAAAGATCAAAGTTTTACCCAGGTAGTTAGCCAGGTAAGGATAGTACTAGAGGGTGATCAAAGATCAATTAAGTACCTCTTTCCTTGCGGAGCGCTTTACGCAACCCCTAAACCTTGCCTTAGACACCAACTAATCTGAGAAAACTTAAACCGGTTCACTTAAGGATTTCTTGTTCCTTATTGAGCTCGAATCCTTAGGGGCCAACGTCTAATGAGTTTTATTAGGCTTGGGTGGTGTAGTGAGGAATTAGTGATTTTTGGGCTAAGGAAAGGGTGATGAAATCCCTCACCTTATCTTGATTATGGGGTTTTGCCCTTAAAAATATTTTTAAGTGTGTGTCAAATCAAGATGCTCAAATCACTTGGTGAATTCCTACTAACTATATGAAATGCAACCCTATGAATTAAAAGCAACTAAAAAGGATGGAAAAGAAAAATCTTTTTTTTTAATTAGGGTTAACAATCAAACAAATGAGAAGGGGGGATTTGTTTGAATTTATTATCTTGTTAGTAAATGTCAAAGTGAAGGGTGAATTTTATTATGGTCAACGGAAATAAAATCTTTTTTTTTAAGATCCTAATTGTCACTAATTGTGAGAAACTAACTAAAGGTGTGGAATTGAAAATATAAGGAAGAAGACTTACCACAAGCGAATATCCAATTCCTCAATCTCCAATTCTTGATCTTTAATCTCCAAGTAGTTCTTTCACAATAAACACACAAGTTAAAGAACCAAAATAATTAAAACCTACTTAAGCACCTTCCCCGGCAACGGCGCCAAAAACTTGATGCGGCATAAACATGTACCAAAAAGGTTGCAAGTGCACAACCGTGTCAAGTTATAGTATTTAAGATATCGATCCCACGAGGAAGGTGTTTTGTAGGAGAAAATATAAAATCGGTTCTTATGTTGTGTGTGTGACAAGTAGGAGTGATAAGTGAATGTGATTGTGGAGAGATAGAGAGAGTGGAAGTGATAGTGTGTAAATCGGCACGAGATATAAGTGAGAGTGGATGTGACAAAGAATGAATATGATCAATAAGGCAAGAAGGAAAAGGAAAATAAAAATCAAGAATAAAGAAAATAAAATTCAAGAATAAAAGAAAATGCAAGAAATTAAAGATGGTGGATTCAATTATAGATATGGGTAATCTACAATTGAACCCACTTCTTAGAAAAGGGTGATTCCCTAGAGGGTTCTAGCCTAAAGGCGAATCAAACAAAATAAAAATAAACAAAAAGAAAAACTAAACCCAAGAGGGTTCTAGCCTCAAGGTGAATAGTATAAGAAATTAAAATCTAACTACAAAATAAATTGCAAAATCTAAACTACAAAATAAAATTGCAAGAATTAAATGCAAGAAAATAAATCTACTCTATAAGCATGAAATAAATCTAAGGCAAGAGGGTTCTAGCCTCTTGGCTATTTAACAAGAAAATAAAATCTAAACTACAAGCATAGAAATAAATCTACACTAATAAGCAATAAAAGAGAAAAAGAAAAGAAATGCAAACCTTCAAATAATTCTCCATCTTCATCTTCATCTTCATCATCCAACAAAGAGAAGAAGAGAAAAATTTAAAGTGGTGAAAAAATTATTATTATTAATTGCAATAAAAAGTTACAATTTTGGAAGGCCTTCTCAATTAAGAGTAGCCCTCCTCTCCAAAAGGAGTTACAAAAATTTTCACACCTCTAACCCCTCACTCTCTACCCCTATTTATAGTAAACATCAGTGAATGAGAGCCATTGGATCAAACTTGAGCCCCAAGACAAGCAAAATCAGCCATTGACGCGCGCTACAGTAATCTGGTATCGTTGCAGGCATCGATGCAGGTATCGATGCCAGCATCGATGCCCACATCGATGCCGACATCGATGCCCATTATTTTCAAATTCTGATTTCACGGATAGCTTCGTCTCGTCGAGATAGGCGATTTTCATATATTATATGTTAAATTCCGCCTTCCGGATTAGGAGATATCGTCGTTTCTTTGTGGCCAACCATTTTGAATATGATTTCTTTTCATATTGGATTTTTGATTTTCTCCGGGTTCTACAGGCTACACGACTTCATTCTGGGCTTTTGGATAATTTGGAAATTGATTTTCCAATGTGCTTCTTTGCTTCATTTCTTCATTTAATCAATGGGTTTTTGTTGAGAGATGAGAGTTTGAGATTTATTCTTCATTAACCTGCAATTAAAAGATAAAAATAATTATTAGTGGTATATTTATTCATATAAAATAGATAATGAGGGTATAAAATTGTAATAAAATATGATTATCAAATACCCCCACACCTAAACTTTTGCTAGTCCTCTAGCAAAGAAAATAAAAAGAAAATCCTAACTCACTTTCGCAGGAATCGCGGTTGTATTTAGCGCATACAACAAGCCTTTAAACCCCTAGGTTACCCTAGTGGACGAGTTGTAGTCTCGTGAGGGTTTGCAGTGAATATACCCACAAAATTCGGTCAACTTGCCAAATTAAAGAAGTCAGTAAATAACTAAATTCACTTGATAACTTTTAGATAATCTAATTGGAGCCAGTTATCACTCAAGAAAACATTTTTATATATAACTCTAAGGTATATTTTTAAGAAAATCTTCTCATTGTAGCAATACAAAACCAAGCCAAACTTAGAAATTTAATTTAAAAGTTTTGAAAGTAACATGCTAACTCTTTGTTTTAAATAATTTTCAAGTTGCTTGAACTAGAATATTTTCCAAGACCATATATACAACTATAAAACATTTATTATTATTATTATTATTTTTATTTTTTTTAACTCTTTCATCCTTGGTGTTTTTTTTCTACTTTAACGGGCTTTCTAAGTGACCATTTAACGAGTTTTGGGCCAATGGATCCCAACCCAAATGAGCTTAGGTCATTAAGTATGGAAATACTCCTTGGGCTTAATTACTCGGTCAGCTTAGGCTTTATAAGATAGAATCACCTTGAATTCAAGAGTTTTTTTTTTCGTTTTTGGTGCCCATTTTTCGCACTCTTCTTTTTCTTTTTTTTTCTTTTTTTTGTATATATATTTTGAAAATATGTAAATCAAGACACTTTGAAAAAAATTATTTTCAACTCTAAGTTAAGCATGCACAATTTTCATTATTTTAAATAAAAGTCCAAGTTAAGGCTTAAGTAAAGTATACTACTTTGAAAATTATTTCTTAAGAAATTTATTTAGAGTTATCATAAAAGGTGAACTTAAGTAAATAACTAACTAGGGATTAGAAAATTTCAAATTTATCAAATAAATCAATTATTACATAACTCTATCAATTTGGCAAGTGACGATATTTTTTTATAATTTTTTTTAAAAAAAAAAGGAAAATGTAACTAAAAATGTAAAATAAAGAGAAAAAAATAACTAATTCCCACCCCCACACCTAAATTTTGCATTGTCCTCAATGCAAACTCGATGATGCATAAAGTAAAGTAGATAAGAAGTGAAGGACTTACATTTGGTCGGCTGATAAAAATCTGCAACTACCTTTGGTCTGAGGAGGATAAAATCAAAAATTTATTCTTTTTTTTTCTTTTCTTTTTTCTCTTTTTTCTTCTTCTTTTTTTTTCTTTTTTTTAAGAACTGAACAAGAAACTCTCAAATGAGAGAAGAATAAATTCTT
>NC_033796.1:67427404-67499441 GCF_001876935.1 Asparagus officinalis
AAAACTGAAAGCACCCTAGGGGGGGGGGGGTTGAATGGGTTTTATGCTAATCTAATCGATTTAATGTCAATTTAAAACTAATTAACAACAAAATTCTAGCACCTCGACCTACGTCTCTGCTCCCCACTCCTGGGGAGAATCCACTATCACAACCGGATTTGCGATGCTCACCCGAAAACGTTTACAACAACACAATCTCGGTTTTCTAGCTCACTGAAAACTTTCACAATACACACTCTTGTAATCACACTTTACACACTCTAAGTGTTGGTCTCTAACGGCTAGTTTTTCCAGATACTGTTCACCAGTCGACTAATGAGCTGACCATTACAGGAAGCTCATAGCTTATCGGTCGATTGAAGAGCTCATCAGTCGACTGATAGTTTATTAGTCGCAAAAACAAAAAAAAATTGCCAATTCCAAGCGAGTTCGTCAATCGACTGATAACAGGTTATCATCTTGAAATAAACAGTAAAACTGAACTTTAAACCTCTTTAAAAAATAGCAAATAAATCCTAAAAAATGTAAAACTTTGGAGAATGCTTGTAAACATGATAATGAACATGTTACAAAAAGAAATTTTAGAATTGCACTTCCCAATAGCAAAAACTCTTCATTTTGTAAAATAGTCTAAAAGTATGACAACTAAACATACATGTTTTTGACAAAATATTTTAAACAAACTTTTGAAACTTTATAAAATGATTCTATAGACTTGATAAAAGATATAAACTATAGTTGTCAAGTCTATAAACCAAAAGCACAATATTTTTCAAAATACAATAGAATATGAAACATATGAATATGTATATGAATGTATATTTGTTTCATATCTATATAACTAAACTAAAATAAATTATCCACATGTAAACAAACATATATGTATATAAACATAAATTTATTTGTTTGTAAAAACTTTGTTTGTGGATAAAACCCAAAACGGATAAACTCATAAAATGTATGTGTGTATATGATATTGAGCTTTAAAGTATCTACACACAAGTATAAAACCTAAATTAAAAATACTCAAGCTATAGATCTTCAATATGCTTGTCTTGGATGCGGATAAAGCTTGATCTTGAATTGGACTTGAATTGCAATGGCTTCATAACGACTATTTCCGCCAACCTCCATTTGATATGATCGTTATGGCGTAATTTCATCCAACCTCCAACACATTGTTTGTCTAGAATACCTAATAAGAAAACACAAACACTAGACAAATAATATTAAGGATTGTTTGTAAATCATCATAAAAAAATGTCAACAATCTCCCACATTTTGATAATGACAAACAATATACATGAAGAGTATATAAAATATATAATAAAGCACAATACTCATAAATATACTCACAAACCACTTGTTTCTCCCTCTTTGGCAACATCAAAAATAGGGAAAACAAAAGAATTGAGAGAGCGAAATCTCCCCCTACCTATAAGCACGGTGAGTATAACACAAAAATAGGGAAATGCTCCCCCTATCAAAAATCCATAAAGAATATATGCAATATGAGTATGACAAACATATGTGAGCAAGCATATATAGATGTAAAGTATGCTAAACACAACTCACATACAAAGATAGACCAAGTGAACACATATACATGTGTCATGAAGAGAGAGTGTCACAAGAGTCTTAATATAACATAGTGTCAAAAAGATTGATTGAGAGCACATATACATGTATCGTTATGAAACATAGTGTCTCAATATATAAACAAAAAAATGTCTCAATAAAAGTAGTATATATAGAGTTATGAAATCAAAAGAGTGGAAAAACATGAGAATCATGAAAAAATATTTTTGATTAAAAACAAAACATGAGAACCATGAAAATCATGACAATCATGAAAGTCAAAGTCTAAAAGAAAAAATAAATCAACCAAATGAAATCATAAATCAATCAATTAAACCATAATATAAAAACAAACCAATATCAAATTTTGTCATATTTGACAAGAAAACAATAGAGGCAGCCATATCAAGCTCTTGAGCTTGTTACAACCCATATAATTATTTAGCATCCGGTAAACATGATTTTAAAATAAATAACCAATAAATCTAGGGAGTTGCTTAAACACAAACCTCTCATCAAAATCAAAGTCAATAAAATAAAAACAAAAGAATTGACAAAAAATTGTTTTCATTTACAAAAGTTTTAAAACACGTTTTTCAAAACCAAGAAATGAAAAAAAATAAAAAATAAAAACACTAAAAATCTTGGTTTAAAATTAAAAAGATTTTAACACTCAAGCATTCTTGGTACCAAGAGATTTAGGGACACGACCCTTATCATTTAAGCTCAAAGCCCTAGGGTTATGAACCCTTTTGGGTACATGTGGTGCACTAACACGGTCAAAATAAAAATTATACAAATAACTTTTTCGGTTGTAATAGGTGCAATGAAAAGGGCTAAATGATCTGTGTTGATCAAGTGAGCGTCCACGGGAATCATTTGTAAATAATGATGGTCTTTTAAAATTATTTTGCAAATGTGAAACTCTTTTTAAATCAAAACAAAATTTGGCCAAATGAACAAATTTACCATAATAATCACATCTATACACATGAGCATGCTTATGATGAACAATAGGTGCATGAGCATGTGTGTGTGATGACGAAGAAACTTGGTGGGATGCACAATGAGCATTAATATTTTTATGTTTGTGTGCATCATAGCAAATTTAGCTAAATGGTCTTTTTGGCCGCAAATAGAACATTTGTAAATTATGCTATACATGTGTGCATAATGTGTAGAAGACTTGGAAGTATTTACATGAGACTTTGCACACATGTCTATAAGCTTTTTATTATTTGCAATGCATGTTTTAAGGGTTGAATCTAAAGATGATATACGATCCTTAACATGATTCAACTCATCATTTTGCACAAATGTATTATTATTAGAAGTGGAACAAATATAAGTGTTAGCAAAAGAACTAACTTTATTTTTTATGTTCTCTACTTCTAATATGGCATTATCCTTTTTATAAGTTAAACTAGCAACATTTAAAATTAAAGAATCATGATCCAATTTTAATTTTTTATTGTTTTCTTTTTGGATCACATTCTCTTTGGAAATTAAGTCAAACTTAGATGCTAGCAATTCATGATCAGATTTTAAAGTTACATGCTTGCCTTTTAAATCAACAAAATTATGGTGCAATTTTTTATAGGCATGCATTAACTTCTCATAGGCACAAGCGAGTTTATCAATTGTTAATTCACTTTCGGAATCAGAATCGCTTACCACACTAGGGCTATTATTTAGTGGCCGTGTGCACAATAAGGCTCCACATGAACTTGAAGAAGAAACCATCAAAGCTTGTCGGATCACCTCCAAGTTCCCTTGATGTGCTTCTATAAGTTTTTATAATGTATAAGCACTATCAAAAGAATCAAGTTTGTTAGAAAAAGATGAATCAAATGCATTGTGTAAGAACTCTAACAAAAGCTTGTTCATGGTAAACATTCTTAAATCATTTTTTACTCCACTTGGATATTTCCAAAGTGGGTACAATATAAGCACAATCAATAATTTCCACAAATCAAAATGTATAGATCTAACAAAAAGCTTAAATCTAACACATCATTAAGTATAGAGAAAATTATCTAAACGAGGAACAATATTAATGGTATAACCAAGACTAGGTGCACCGTGCATATTCATAATATATTATGCAAGCAAAAAAGAAATATCAAAACAAGATTAACAACAATATGAAAGCTTAGATCTTTAACTCAAGGCGGTTAAGCCATAAATCAAAGAGCACCAAGCTCTGATACCAATTGAAAGTACCATAGAGGGGGGTGAATAGGATTTTTGCTAATCTAATCCGATATTAATGCCAATTAAAACCAATTAATAATATCCTAGCAAATATGATATACAACAAGATATATGAGTAAGGATATGTAATATAAACAAGGGCGATATAAACATGCAACAATAGGGATATGAATGCGTCAAAGCCAAACTCAAACATAAGAAAATGATCACGGAGTTAGGTCCTTCCAACCTACGTCTCTGCTCCCCACTCCCGGGGAGAATCCACTACACAACCGGGTTTTCGACGCTTACCCGAAAAAGGTTTACACCCCACAAGTTTGGTTTTCTAGCTCACTGAAAATTCTACAATATCACACTCTTGCGATCACACTCTATACTCTCTAAGTGTTGGTCTCTAGCCCGTGTCCTTCCTCACGTACTCAGAATTACGACCTCTCTCTAGGCTTTACTACCGACACCACTCCTTTTGGAACTGACCCCGTCTCTCACAACACACTTCTCTCGGTGTACAAGATTATTTACAAAGTGATCTCACATTTTAAGCATAAATACAAATAATTTATTCTCTACAATAGATAAGAACACAATAAAACCCAATTCAATGTTTCACAAAGAAATTGTCTAATGCTAATTATCGTAGATGTCTCTTCACAATAATAATATACTATGTATGAAAATACTAAAAGCTCAAGTGGGTGTGTGTAACAAAGAGAATAAAAATCAAAACAAATACTAAAAGCTCAAGTGGGTGTGTGTAACAAAGAGAATAAAAATCAAAACTAAACTCAATATAAACTCTAGCTTAATAAGTGGGTGTGTGTAACAAAGAGAATAAAAATCAAAACTAAACTCAATATAAACTCTAGCTTAATAAAATGGTAATCAAACAATTATATAAATGTAAATCTAGATTGAGTTTAGAAACACTTCTCTAAGATGACAAGAGAGAGAGAGAGATAAGATGAAGCTCAAACACCAAATGATGATCTCCTCAAGTTCTTGTGAAAATTTCTTCACAAACAAAACTTGTAAACAAACTTTTAAATGAAATTTAAACATACTTTAAACTTGTTTAAAAACTTGCTTAATTACCCTCAGAAGTTAGAGTATGGGGTATATATAGGATTATATAACAAGCCCCAAAACCAAAAGAAAACCAAGGAAAAATACAAAAAAATGGAAACCTAAAAATCTAGAAAACTAGCTGTTGGAAAGCCGTCGATCAACTGATGAACAGTATCAGTTGACTAATGAGCTGACCGTTATAGATAGTTCATAGCTTATCGGTCGACTGAAGATCTCATCGGTCGACTGATGACCTCATCAGTCGACTAATAGTTTATCAGTCGCAAAAACAAAACTTTTACACTTTCCATACGTTTTCTTCGGTCGACTGATCCCTTGCATCAGTCGACTGATAACACAAACTCAGCCTGTTATGAATAGTAAATCTGATTTTCAAGAGGCTTTAAAAAATAACAAATAAAATTCAAAAATTATGAAACTTTGGGAAATGATTGTAAACATGATAATGAACATTTACAAAAAGAAATTTTGGAATTGCACTTTCTAATTATGAAAACTCATTATTTTGCGAAATAGTCCAAAATATGAAAACTAAACAATACATATTTTTAACATTTTGACTTAAACAAACCCTTGAAACAATTTAAATAGATTTATAGAGTTAGGAAAAGATATAAGCTAGTATTGTCAAGACCATAAACCGAAAACACAATCTTTTCTAAAATATATATATACTATGCAATAAACATGATTTCATTGAATTTAAACTTATTGATTTATGAAATCATCTTAAGAACATATAAACATGTAACAATTATGTATTTTCCAATTTTATTTATTTGTTTCATATTTGTATAGCTAAACACATTATTTACCAAAACCAAAAATGATAAATATGAAACATGTATGTATGTATGTATATAAATAATTATATTTGTTTCATATTTAAACTTGAAAATAAAAATTCAAAATGTGTATGTGTGTATATATGAGCTTTAAGTTCCAACACACAAAGTATAAACTCCTAAACTATAAAAAAGATACCTAAGCTCTCTTGATCTTCGATGTAGCTCATCTTGGTAAACTTTGCGGATAAAGCTTGATCTTGAATTGACTTGAATTGCAATAGCTTCATTTTGATATTCCGTCAACCTCCATTTGATGCGATCGTTATGGCGTAATTCCATCCAACCTCTGACTCATTGTTTGTGTAGAATACCTAATAAGAAAACACAAACACTAGACAAACAATATTAGAGATTGTTTGTAAATCATCATCAAAACAAAAAAGCCAACACTTAGGCCAAGAGGTTTGAGAAGAAGAAGAGAAAGAAGTCAATCTCAAAGGGTCATCGCTTGACTAAGGTAACACACAAAGACTTCTTGCCTTGAATGATGAGATGGCTGAGGCTGAGCCTTGGCAGATTGAGGGCGCACGTGAGCAGGGCTCCAGTTCCAGAGGCTTTCCAAGTGCCCCTGTCTGAAATTATTGACATCGATGATGAGCACTAACAATTAGTTGCTAAGCGGGGAGCAGCTAGTGGGGATCTTCTTTTCTTGGAGCTAACAGGAGTTGAGGCCCTGATTGGTGAGGAGGCCAGTGCGGAAGCACAAGACAAGTTAAGAGAGGTCCTCCACCCTTATAGGAGAGCCAGAAAAGAGCTAGTTGTTGAGGAACCAACCACTAGAGAAGAGCCGATTGCAATGGAGGAGGAATCGACCATGTAGGAGGATCGACCGCATCAGAAGGGTAGGCTTCTCAGGGCATTCAAGAGGGTCGATATGAATGGTCCTTTCCTTATTATATTGGCAAGCTTGCCCCTCATGAGTGGGATAAGATGCTGTCAATATGAGCAATCACAGGATCTCTTATTCAAGCTCTTAGGGGAGGCAATAGCTTATAGGGAGGCAGTCAGGCTACTGGCTGTCACAAACAAGAGTGAGCTTGATGAGCACAAGAGGAGTTGGGCAGAGATGGAACATGAGCTGATCTATCATGATGAGAATCTTAAAATTGTCATTGAAGCCTCCCAATAACAAGCGACCGATCTTGCTATAGTCTAGGAGGAGATAAAGGGTCTCCAGGAGGAACATAACCACTCCCATCAGGACTTGGGCCTTGCTTAAGAGAGGATTAAATATCTCAAATCAGAAATTGAGTCCGAGAAGAGGGAGAGGGATGATGCTTTCAAGCAAGCCCAGGAGGCTTACCTCGAGTTGAAGGAGCTGATGGCAAGATTAAAGGAGGTAACTCATTAGGAAACTCTTTAATAAGAGGCTGCATGAGTTTCCAAAGAGGTTGAACAGTAGTACAACTCCCTCCTTGCTCAAGTCCTGACACTATAGAGTTGTGATACGGGTGTATCTTCTCTTCGGGAGCTTAGCAATCCTCATGGGAGCTTGAGGATAGATGATTCTCATGATAGCATGAGAATAGGGGGTGTAAAATAGTATAGTGGAACGTAGGTGAAAGCGTGGAACGAGACAACGAGCAACAGATTCGAAGAATCCAATTTTCAGCTCGTGAGTCGACTCATACATGTACATGAGTCAACTCATCAGGTTGAGTTGACTCATACCTATCATGAGTCGACTCACGAAATCAAGCCCTATTAGCAAAAGTCTCTGACCAGTCGACTCATCAGTTATGAGTCGACTCATATGAGTTCATGAGTCGACTCATAACTGTTCATGAGTCGACTCGTCGATGGTTTCCTGGTTCGTTTGGGTTTCTGTTCACACGAATTCCTATTAGTTTTGGGCTTGGTTATTTACCAAATTACCATCCACGTTTGTACACCTATATAAAGGGTTGTTTAGGGTTTCTAAACATAATCTTGGAGATCATCTTAGATAATCTTAGAGATCTTAGATCAAAGAGAGATTCTAATATTTGTATTAGGGTTTAGGGAGGATTGAGAGGTTGTTCTCGATTCTAGTGAGATTGTGAGGGAGAGATTTATAATAATTGATTCTTCATAATCTAGAGAAGGTATTTTTCTTTGCCATACTAAATTATTCTTGTGTTTTAGTTGTCTTCTTCTCAACCTACCTTTTGGTAATTCCGTGACCAAAGGGTGCTCGCACGACGACTCGTATCAAGATGGTATCAGAGCAAATCAGATCCTGTGAAGGGGTATCCTATGTATGGTCCTTACTCGATCACAATACAAGAAGCTTGGCGAGATCCTTATTTCCTTGGAAGAAGTCCAGAAGATAAGGAAGGAGAAGATGTCCTTATTTCCTTGGAAGAAGTCCAGAAGATAAGGAAGGAGAAGATGGCTGAAGGAGACAATTCAGCGAGAATTGATGCATTGGAGAAGCAGATCAGGAGACAATTCAGCGAGAATTGATGCATTGGAGAAGCAGATCGAGATGATAGGTTCGACTCTCACACAACTCGTTAGTCTTATTCATGGAGGTGGCAAACAAGGTGAATCTTCTTCAAAGAAAATTGTTGAGTCCGATATGGAGAGAGTAGATTCAGATTCCGACGTGGAGGAGGAGATCGTTAAGACTGCATTGCATCAATGGGGTAAGAATTCTTATCAGAACCTGAAGATTGACTTCAAGATGGAGATACCTATTTATGATGGGAGTGTTGACGTCGAGAGGCTTGATGACTGGATCGAGTGGATGGAGACGTATTTTACCCTTTATAGCTATTCGTCAAAAGAGAAGATTGTGTTCACGACTTTGAAGCTTTCACGGCACGCGTTGACGTGGTGGAAATCCTACTGCAAGCAGGAGAAGAAGGCGATGTCGTGGGACAAGTTCAAGGAGTTAGCAAGGAAGCAGTTCTACCCGGTGGGATTCCTTGAAGAGCGTTGGTACAAGTGGTATGGCTTACGCCAAAGGGTCAATTAAACCGTTTAAGAATACACCACGGAATTCCAGCAGCAGGTGATGGTTCTCAACATTACGACAGAGGAATATTTAGTGTTTATGAAGTATATGACGGGATTGAGCGATTACATCCGAAAGGAGATGAAGCTATTCACGGTGGGATCAATTGCAGAGGCAAGCGTGAAGGCTATTGCCCTCGAGGGAAAGCAAAAGAAGGGCAATGAGGCTAAGGGAGACTCCAAACATACGGGAGGCGAATCTAGTGGTTCTCAATCTAAGGAGGAGGAGAAGAAGGGTGATCCAAGGAAAGCAGGACTGATTTATAGTCACTGTGAGAAGACAGGACACACAGCTGATCGGTGCTGGAAGAAGTATCCTCATCTTAAGCCAAGAGGGTTGAAGAAGGAGGAGGAGAAAAAGGCATACATGATAGCTCAAGGTCCGAAAGAAGTCCCGGGGATGACAGAGCCCAACAGCAGTCTCAACCTTATGGCAGAGAAGCAGACCACGAAAGAGGACGACGATCTAAGAGAGCAACTCTTTGTTCTTAAGTTGCAAGTGAAGACCATTTTGGTTGATACCATTATTGATTCGGGCAACGAGAAGAATTTGATATCCGAGGCATTGGTTCAGAAGCTGTGTCTGAAGGCGGTCAAGCATCCGAAGCCCTATCCATTAGGGTGGATTCAGAAGGAGGAGAAACTGAGTGCAGTTGATCAATGCACTATCAGATTTGCGCTCCACGAGTCGTATATTGATGAGGTCACGTGTGATGTCGTTCTATTGGATGTTTGACAGATTATACTGGGCAATCCGTACTTATGGGATAGATATGTGATCTACGCGAGGCGGGCTTAGAAGTACACATTCACTAAGGATGGTGTAAGGTTCATATTTCGTTCGGCATCTCTTCCGAGGGAGACAAGCTTAGAGACGGTGACACGAGCGAAGAGACTAGTGAATGCAAGCAAGAAGTTTGTCTCGTTGTGCATTAGACTTCCAAAAAAACCATCGATAAAGGATTGCAACTTGGGACGAAAGGTGACTATGACGAGACGCGGGATAGATGAGATGTTTCCGATCGGACGTCGAGACCAGGTTCCTAGCAGGGCTAGATGGTGCAGAAAAGATGGAGGATCTCGAGAGTTTCCTCAGCAAAAGTTCTAACTTGAACGGACTTTAAGTTCCTAAAAAGAGGACCCATGATACGGGTGTATCTTCTCTTCGGGAGCTTAGTGATCCTCATTGGAGCTTGAGGATAGATGATTCTCATGGTAGCATGAGAATAGAGGTGTAAAACAATACAGTGGAACACAGGTGGAAGCGTGGAACGAGACGACGAGCAGCAGATTCGAAGAATCCGGTTTTCAGCTCGTGAGTCGACTCATACATGTACATGAGTCGACTCATCAGGTTAAGTCGACTCATGCCTATCATGAGTCAACTCACGAAATCAAGCCCTGTTAGCAAAAGTCTCTGACCAGTCGACTAATCAGTTATGAGTCAACTCATTTGAGGTTATGAGTCGACTCATAACTGTTCATGAGTCGACTCATCGATGGTTTCCTGATTCGTTTGGGTTTCTATTCACACGAATTCCTGTTGGTTTTAGGCTTGGTTATTTACCAGATTACCATCCATATTTGTACACCTATATAAATAGTTGTTTAGGGTTTCTAAACATGATCTTGGAGATCATCTTAGATAATCTTAGAGATCTTAGATCAAAGAGAGATTCTAATTTTTGTATTAGGTTTAGGGAGGATTGAGAGGTTGTTCTCGATTCTAGTGAGATTGTGAGGGAGAGATTTATAATAATTGATTCTTCATAATCTAGAGAAGGTATTTTCCTTCGCCATACTGAATTGTTCTTGTAGAAGGTATTTTCCTTCGCCATACTGAATTGTTCTTGTGTTTTAGTTATCTTCTTCTCAACCCACCTTTTTGTAATTCTGCGACTAAAGGGTGTTCGCACGGCGACTCGTATCAAGTTGAGTGACACTCTTGGAGTCGGAAGCCTACCAAATCGAAGTAGTAAAGAAATACCATAATGATACTCTTGGGAAGGTGGAGTCACTCTTGCTTGCAAGGTGAGGTTGAACTTCCGAATGCAGTAATGTTCTTCACATTTTATTACACTTTTATAACCTTATTGTTTATTTTATTTTGAATAAAATATCTACCAACAATGTTTTTTATTTTAATTTGTAGGTAATGAGGACTTAAAGAATAAAAGCATAATTAGTCCAATTCTCCTCATTTTTCAAGACTTTATTAAAGCCTAAGAGTAAGAGAAGCCCAAAAGCCCCAAAAGCCCAAAGAAGACGAAATCAATAAAGTCAACAAAGTTTATTATAATTATGTTACAAATTAATCGATGAGCTCATCAATGAGTGCATTGATAAGTCCATTGATGAGCCCATCAACTAGATTGCAGTAGAATCGATTAGTGGCTTATGTTTATTCTCCCAAAAGCCTAGTTAAATTAAAGGCTGAGGTTGAAGGTAGATATATATAGATGGGTGATGGAGAGAGGGGGGGGGGGGGGGGGGGGGGGGGGGGGGGGGGGGGGGGGGGGGGGGGGAGGTGGTGTGAAAAATTCTGTAAAAAAAAACTCTATTTGGAGAGGTGGACCACTCTTAATTAAGAAGGCGTTCCAAAAATTATAAACATTTTTTTGTAATAAATATTTTTTTTCTCTTTTTCAATTTACTTTCTTCTTCTCTTTTGATGATGAAAATGAACATTTGCTTCACAAGGAGTCAACCCCTTGATGTAAGTTTTTATTTTTCTCTTTTAGTTTTTTATTTTAGAATTGCATGTTTTATGATTTTATTTCTTATTGTTAATTTCATATTTTGTAGAGTAAATTTATTTTATGTTTCGTAGTGTAAATCTATTTTCTTAATTTTTAATCCTTTGATTTTCTATTTCTTTCTTTTATCACTTTGTAGTTTAGACATAGATCTTACTTTCTAGTATAGATTTTATTTTCTTATTTTTATTTTTCAATGTGACTAATAATTCTTATAAGAAATCTAGGATTAGATAGAACTAGTTTATTTTTCTTTTTTACGTTTGATTTGCTCTCTTTATGCTTAAAATGATCTTGTTAGAATAATCAATTTGAGAACTAATTCATAAAAAAATAAAATAGTTTAATAGTCTATGTTTTCATAAGTGGCGTGATATGTTATGCGTATTCAATTCTAAGATTGTTATCTAGTTTTTTATTTCTTTTCATGAGTAATAATATTGCTTGGATGTGAATTTGATAGATTATGCTTGTTTTGAGTAACTTAATAGTCTATGCTTTAGAATTCTGAAGTAAGATGTGAATAAAAGAGAGTAAATCTTAAATGTAAATTGAAATTAAGTAGTGAATTCAATCCTAGTTTTCTATTGTTCTCTCTTAATTTTCTTTGTCTTTCATTTATTTCTAGCTTTGATTTCTTATTATAATTTGATCTCCTTTTTATTTTCTTTTCTTTTTTTCCCTTCTCTCACTCTTCCCTCTTGTTATTTTCTTTTTATTTCCAATTGTTTCCTATTCTCTCATTCTCTCCTCTTGAATTTGCCTTATACTTCTGTGCAAAACCTCTACATAAAATATACCATTTTTATTTACCCTTCTTATTAACTTCCTACACAATCTAAGAGCCAATTCATATCTCTCTTTGTAATACTATCCTTCCCCGTGGATAGTTGTGCTCTTATTACTTTGCATGTTTTTATGCTCATCAAGTTTTAGTGCTATTGCTGTAGAAGGTGCATGTAATTAAAATTTTTCTCTTTTGGTTCTTTGATGGTTGTATTTCTTTGTGAAAGACTAAGTTAGAAGAAGAAGATTGAAGTTTAAAGAAGAATATTTGCTTTAAGAGGGGCTACCACCTTGAAAATGTAAGTTTTCTTTCTAGTATTTTCAATTTAATCCTCTAGTTAGGCTTTTCACCTTTGAGACAATAAGGAACATATAAAAAAAAATTCTTGTTGACCCTAATGAAATCCACCTTCCACTTGAAAAACTATTAAAGAAGATAATGAATTCAAACAAGAGCTTTCTTTCTCACATTTATTTGATTGCTAACCCTCACTACTGCAAAGGGGACTATTGGCGACGGGCATTCCTCTAGACCTTCATTACCCTTATTGTACAAGATGCAGTCATTAGGACAGGCGTCTATCTTTTTGTAATCAAGACCCAGGGTATCAACAATCTTGTGAGCTTCATAATAAGTTGCGGGGATGCTCTTCTCGCCGCCTGGAATGACTTTCCTGAGCAAGTCTAATAACATCTCGAAATGTGTAACAGCCATCCCACTGAGTGTTTGGATATGAAGAAGCCTCAGCATAAAAGAAAGCCTTGTGAACTCGGTGCAACCCTCGTATAATGGTGACTCGTTTTCTTCAACAAGTCTCATCAATCGGGCTACATCTTGAAACATATCAGTAGTGTTAACATCACTTGAAGACGGCATGGTAAAATATCTTCCAACATATCAGTTGTGTCAATTGTCGGATTGTCGACATCAGTAAACTCTTCCTCTAATTGCATCATCGGGATGCCTTCACCGTGATGACTCCAAAATACATAAGAGCTATCAAATCCATTGATTGACAGATGGAAACTTACGTCACTCCTAGTGAGCATTTTATCATTCCTACAATTCTTACAAGGACAAAAAATCAACCCGCTGAGTGACTGTAGAGGGTTGGTGTCAGAGTAGGCTAAGAATGCTTCTATCCCATCCTTGTATCGAGTGTCTAGATGCCTTCGATCACGTGGTATGCCCATGAACGATTTGTCAGGAATTGTCCGCATCTAGAATTTAAAAATTAATGGAAGTGAGCATATCCCTACATATATCATTTTAAGTTATAGGACAAGTGTGTGTGATCGGCTGTCAGAGGAAGGCTTCTATCCCATTAGGTATGTAAACGTAGCGTGTATATGTATTTACGTGTGTTCAAGTGTACTTTTATTTCGTCAAAATTTCGGCAGCACCTACCCGCTGTACTTAATCGGATCCGGATCCTCTACTAATGAGAGGGTTCCTAATATCTCCTAATGAGATCTTGGCCTTTGATTTATCAATCAAAGGCCAAGATCTCCTCATGCACAAAAGTAGGCGGGAGATAAGGATAAGATATTGGCCTTTGATTTATCAATCAAAGGCCAAGATCTCCTCATGCACAAAAATAGGCGGGAGATACGGATAAGATCGGCCAAGATCTTCTTATTAGTAGGTATTAGAAGAGGATTCATTAGGAGAGGATCCCAATTCGTTCTCCGAGTACACTATAGTACACGGAGAACAACGAGTAAGCGCCGCCAACAATCCTGTATGCGTATGTGACAAGTAAATAAAGAGATTATATATAGTATTTATTGGACGGGGTATTCTACGGCTCGAAAATATGAGTGTACAGTGTGTGCAATTTCTATGTAATTAGCGATATAATAGTTACGATAACCCCACACAATCACCTCACCCTCATTGTAACCATCACCCTAACCCTAACCCTAACCCTCACCTTCACCCTCCCCTAACCCTAAACCTAAACCTAACCCTCAACCTCAACCTCAAACTCACCCCCACCCCCACCCTAACCCTAACCCTCAGCATCACCCCCACCCTCACCTCTACACTAACCCTAACCCTAACCCTAACCCTCAACCTCACCATCACCCCCACACTCACCCTCACATAACCCTAACCCTCATCTAACCCTAACCCTCACCCCTACGCTCACCCTCACCTAACCCTCATGTAATTAGAATAAAATAAAACAGGGGGGAATAAAATAAAACAATGAAAAGTTGGTTGTCTCTGATGTACTTTTAAAATAATCATAACATACTAATTTCTTGTGCTATATTCAAACCTTAATTCTAATTTCATCTCGTCTAAAAAAATGTACATGTGTTTACTACACTAAATGGATCTTGTTTCAAAAAAAAAAAAGAATTAAATGGATATTTTTCGGGAATTTTTATCTAGCCCCCAGTCTTATTTCAAACATAATAATTGAAATTCAAGATTTTACGTTAGTTATAATAATGTTGAATCGCTGCTGCTCATAAAACAATGAATAAATATAATACGCCGATTGCAATATCTTAGATAATTTTAAAACCTAACAGCAAGTTAACGCCATTTTGTTTTTGCTGATCAAGAGCTCCTTTGGGGGTCTCGGTAAAAACGGGCGCGGGGTGCCCAAAATTTTGGGCGCCCGCGCCCAAAATTTTTTTCCCACCCAAAACTTATAGCGACGGATTGTTCCGTCGCTAAAAATTGTTTTAGCGACGGAAAATCCGTCGCTAAATCCTTATTTACCGACGGAATTGTAGATTATCGTTAATATTTTAGCGACGGAAAAGTTTAGTCGCTAAAACAACATTTTCCGTCGCTATAACTATATTTTCCTACGGTTAAATAGCGACGGAAATTCCGTCGCTATAAGTCATGTTATAGCGACGGAATATTCCGTCGCTAAATATCCGTAGTCAATAACCCATTTTCTAGTAGTGCCTAATTAAAAAAGTTTTCTTTTTTGCATCCTCTTGTAGTTGCTTTTAATTCTTAGGGTTTGTATTGCATATAGCTGATAGAAATTCATGAAAAAGAGTTGAGCATTTTGATTTGAGCACTCATTTGAAAATACTCTTTTGGGCAAAAGCCCCGTACTTGATTAGGTAAGGGATTTCATCACATTTTCCTTAATCTATAAATATCTAATTCCTCACTACACGAGCCTGAGCCTTACAAAACTCATTAGGCATTAGTCCCTAAGGATTTAAGCTCACTAAGGAATAATAAATCCTTAAGTAAACCGATTTAAATTACCTATTCTTATTTTTAATGATATAAAAAATTCAAAAAGAATTTATTTGGTGTATGTAAGTTTGAGATAGGGATAATATAAATCGCTTAATCCGTATTGAACCAGTTATTGAAACTAAAGAAATGGCAAATTCCAATACACCCCTTCTTCAAGACATATTATCCTACTAGGAATATAATCCCGTCTTGCATTAGACTTCCTAAAGTTAACGGTGGTAATTATGAGCTTAGACCTCTCTTTATTATCATTCTTCCAAAATTGTTATAAAATGAATCTGAAGATGCATATATTTTAATATCTCACTTTGAGGAAGTGTGTCTCATGATTAAGATTAGAGAGTTATCTGAGAATGTAATTAAGCTTATATTTATCTTCTTGCTCTGAAGGACAAAGTCAAGAAACCAAAGAACAAGTCTCAGCTCAAATCAATCAAGTTTTTTCCCCTAGAATGTCATAATTGCCTATCTCAAGCCCATATTTCAGAGGAATGTCCTCTCTTAAGAAATAATCAACCACTAGAGCAGATGAATGTTGCATTCTAGCATCCTAGAAATGATCTATTTTGTTTGATCTATAATCCAGGTTAGAGAAACCATTCAAATTTTGTATAAATTTAGATAAATTTCTTTAAAAATCTAAACTTCACGCTCACTTCAACCCCACAATTTTCTATAATAAACATAGTTCCATTCAATATACCGAATAATTTTTTCACAACCCAATCTACCATATCCAAAATAGCCTCCTTATCATCAACCAATTAATCATATTCCTCTGAGTTCTGATCATGAGAAACATTTTAATGTCTTAGAAAAGAGTTTAAAAGCCAGGATCAAAGCTTCCACATAAACCACCAATATGTTGACTCACTTAATCAACACTTTGAATTCCTTTATGTAAACAACCAGTCAAATGCTTAATTCCAACACTCAAGCTACAGCTAGATTAGAAACCTAGTTTGATCAATGATAATGCTGAGTGAAAGAGAGAAGAAATTTTTTTCGAGTCAACTTATTGTAAACCCTTAGGGTGAAAGAGAGAAGAAATTTTTTCGATTCAACCTATTGTAAACTCTAAGTACACTAAATCAAGTTCAAATTACCCCGTTCAAGCGAATGGAGTTCACACCTTATGATCAAGAAAACAAATAGATATTCAAGTTAGAATGCCTCCAGATCAAACTCCATCTTTCTCTTCTCCTTTTCAAAATTTTGAGCCAAAACAAACTCTTTCTCTTATGATAAATCACCTCCTTCCGATGACCAAGAAGGTGAACCCAAAATTGAGCGTAATCTAGATAGGTATAAGCCAGTTGCTCTCTTTTTAGATAGACTCGAACTTAGGAAAAGCTCAACTCGGATGGAATAAATTCTAGAAACTTTAAAATAGGTCAAAGTCAACATTTCTCTTTAGATGCAATCGAACAAGTCCCTCCTTATATGAAAATTTTAAAAGATTTATGCACTAACAAAAGAACCACCAATTTTCTCAAGAAATCTTTTTAGCTGCTAACCTTAGTGACATGCTTTCAAAGCCCATGCCCTTGAAATATATAGGCCATGGTTGTCATACTATTTCACGTGCTATAAAAAATACGTTCATTGATAAGGCACTTCTAAGCTTAGGAGCTAGTATGAATATTCTTCCTTATTCAGTTTATCAATAGCTAGGAGTGGGTGAATTGAAACCAATAAAATATACTTTTTAGTTAGCTGTTAGGTCTACGAAAATACCTGAGGGAGAGATAAAGGATGTTCTGTTAAGATGAGTGAGTTTATATTTCCTGTTAATTTCATAGTCTTGGAAATGCAACTCATTTCCAATCTTAAAAATCAAATTCTAATTATCTTAGCTAGACTATTCTTAACAACCTCAAATTCTTTGACAATAGTAGAACTTGCCAAATAAAGTTGTCTTTTGAAAATATGACTACTGTTCTCAACAGTTTCAATCTAGAGAAATAGCCTAGTGATCCATCCGGGAAACACTAGAGGCGAACTTTATCCAATGAATTTCTAGTAATCATCAAGAAGAAGAATACGAGTCAGATTTTTGTTTATCTGACTTAAATTTTATAGAGATTTTCAATGAGAAAATTAAACTATTAGAAGAGATAGACTACCAGTAGATCATGAATCTGCATTGAGATAGCAATCAAAACCTTTGGATACAAAACATCATCTCCAACTTCGTCCATCTAAAGGGGAACCACCTATGTTAAAGCTCAAACCTTTACCTAAATATCTAGAGTATGTCTACTTAAGAGAAAATAAGACTTTATCAGTTATCATTTCTTTTGATTTGACAACCGATCAAAAGGAAGGCCTCTTAGATGTTTTGAGAGAAAACAGAGAAGACATTAGATGGATCATGGTTGATATTAAGGGGATAGTTCAATCATTATTCAATATCGAATCTATTTGCTAGATGATGCCAAACCTACTAGGGATCCATAGCATTGGTTAAATCAGTAATGAAAGAAGCGATTGGAAAAGACATTCTGAAAGGTCTTGATAATAGGATTATTTATCCCATTTTAGATAGTTCTTGGGTAATTCTAGTCTAGATTATCCCTAAGAAGTCTAGGAGTACTGTGATCCAAAATGAAGCTAATGAGTTGATTCTTACTCAAATCCAAACAAGACGACGAGTTTGCATCAATTATAGGAAACTTAACCTAACCACCTAGAAAGATCACTTCCATCTTCCTTTCATGGACCAAATGCTTGAACATTTAGCAGAACATGAGTTCTAATATTTCTTAGATGGATATTCAAGTTATAATTAGATTTCCATTGCCCCTGAAGATTAGGAGAAAACTACTTTCACATACCCCTATGGAATCTTTGACTATAGTCACATGTCTTTTAGGTTATGCAATGCTCTCGTCGCTTTTCAATAGTGCATGATTAATATCTTCTCTGATATACTTGAGCGATTCTTAGAAATCTTCATGGATGATTTTTTGATCTGCAGTGACTCCTTTTTTGAGTGTTTGCATCATCTCAAACTTGTTTAAACCGGTGTATAGAGAAAATTTGATTCTCAATTGGGAGAAATGTCACTTCATGGTAAAACAAGATTTTGTCTTAGGGCATATACTTTCCAGTAAGGGTATAAAAGTTGACAAAGCTAAGGTAGATGTTATTTCTAACCATCCTCCTCCCAAAAATATCAAATATGTCAGATCATTCCTTGGTTATGATGATTTTTGCAAATGGTTCATCAAAGACTTTAGCATGTCAGGCCCTTAACCAATCTTTTAGCTAAGAATACATCCTTTGATTTCTCTTCCAAATGTCTTAAGGCATTTGGTCATCTGAAGAAGGAGCTAACCATAGCTCCTATCATTCATCCACCGGTTTGGACTCTACCATTCGGGTTAATATGTGATGCTTTTAATTTTGCAATTTGTGCTATCTTAGGACAATGGATAGATGGAAAGACTCATGTGATCTACTATGCAAGTAGGGCGCTAAATTATGCATGGCAGAATTACCCTGTCACTAAGAAAACTTGTTTAGTTGTTGTTCTTACCTTAGAAAAATTTAAGTCCTGCCTCAATGGATCTCTAATCAAGGTTTACACTGATCATACCGCATTTAAGTATCTTTTTACCAAGAAAGATGCCAAAGCATGTCTCATTAGATGGATTCTCCCGTTTTAAAAGTTTGATATGCAATTTATTGATTGAAAGAAGTAGAAAATCTTGTAGCAGATTATTTGTCTAGGCTTCCAAATGCACCAAACCATTTTGATAAACAATCATTTTTTATATGAAGAACTTCTACGAGTCCAATCTATACCATGTCAAAAGAGCTCCCTTCTCATTAGTCGAAATAAGATAGATCTTGTTTTCTCTCCCAGATAAAATACTTATATTGGAATGATCCCTATTTTTTCAAATATTATCCTGATTAGATCTTTAGGAGGTGTATTCCAAACAAAAAATTAGGAGTCTTCTCTTATTTTGTCATGAGCAAGCTTGTGGGGCCCACTTTGGTCCAAGAAAACTGTCAAAAAAGTTTTACAATGTGGGTTGTATTGGCTCAGCTTGTTCAAAAATGCCTTTGAGTTTACAAGGCATATAACTGTTGTCAGTTCATAGAAATAATCACTAGGAGAAATATGATGCCCCTACAACCAATCCTTACGGTTGAACTTTTTGATGTGTGGGGAATAGATTTAATGGGTCCATTTCTAAATTTTTTTTTCGGAACTTTGTAAATTTTAGTGGCAGCTGAATACATGTCCAAATGAGCTGAAGCAGATGCATGTAAAACCATTAACAATACAGTGGTAGTCAAAATTCATAAATATCACATCTTTTCATGCTTTAGAATGCCACAATTGATAATTAGTGATAACAATACATAATTCTGTAACCTTTCATTTGAAGCTTTAATGAGGAAATTCTTGATTACTCGTAAATTATCCACTCCTTATGATCCCCAAAATTCAAAATGTTTTAGTTTATAATTCAAAATGTTACCGGGACAAAAAGTTTTGCTTTATAATTCAAAATGTTATCGCTTTCTTAAAAATTTTAGATCATGATGGACTAGTCCATTTATTATTAAACAAGTTTTCTCTCAGGGAGCAACTGAGAAAGAGAATCCCAAAAATGGTAATGTATTCAAAATCAATGGTTAACATTTATAACCATTTTTATAATTCTCTACAATCGAACAAGAGGAGGTGTTGGTTCTTAATGAACCACACTATTTGTTAAATAAAAATAAAAATAAAAAAGGGAGGAAAAAAAGAAAAGAAAGTTTTTCCCCTCTTATTTTCTAAAGTAGCCCATGTAAATACTTTTTTACATAAAAATAAAAATAAAAATAAAAATAAAAATAAAAAAGGGAGAAAAAAAAGAAATGAACCACACTATTTGTTAAATAAAAATAAAAATAAAAAAGGGAGAAAAAAAAGAAAAGAAAGTTTTTCCCCTCTTATTTTCTAAAGTAGCCCATGTAAATACTTTTTTACGAGGCCCACTCGCGGAGGCCCACTCAAAAAGAAAAAACAAATTTGTCAAAAAGAATATGCTAATGAGCTATAGCCCAAACTATCTACGACTCATCGATTAACGAGGCTGATCAATGAGCAAAAGCCCCCTATAAATCGACTTCTCTCTTCTCTCTCTTAGTTCTCTATCTTCCAATCTCTCTCTTAAATTCTTCAATAATTTTTGTCCCACGACTTACCCTACAAGCTCCTTGCATAAGCTCAAGTTTTCGTCGACAAAATCAACAGAAATCACTCCATTTCTCACTCAAAATTTGAGGTACAAACCCTAAAACCATAACTTGTCATCTTTCGCAGAAAATTATTGATATAAACTGCATTAAATTGCTTGGATAGAGTTTATACATGATCATAGAACATTTATAATCAATTTGAAGTGAAGAATTTGTAGAAGCTTGTAAAATTTTTGAAATCGGGCATGAACTAATCGATGAATTACTATAGCTAATTGACTAGCTCATAAACTAATCGATTAGCTACAGTAGCTAATAGATTAGCTATTGGTAGAAACCCTTCTTTGGCTTAAAATTTTACATTTTAACCTCTGATTAGCTGTATTCTTGCATTCTAAACCCTTAATTGTAGTACCTCTTGCATTTAAATATGACCCCAAACATGAGAGCATGTTCAACAATCCATTCTTAGTTTTGATCAGTTACTAATATATTTTTAGTGAGGTTTTAACACGAACAAACCTTTTGAGTTTTCATCAATTAAGGATGCACTAAGGATTGCCAGTTTGCATAGTATAATAGTTTGAAAACCAGATTTGGTCAACTTCACTGTTGTTAGGGAATTTTATGCCAAGTGGACCCGCATTAGATGATAATAAGTCCACATCCCTTTCGATCATTCGAAAAGTACTTATCTTGATTACACCTAGAATCATTCGGCATATCCCGGGGCTACCAAAACACCCTCTAGACTATTGAACTTTGGGAGAGTTTCTACCGACTTGACTATCACCTCCGATGAGTACAATAGGATGGTCAAGTATCTTTGCATGTGGGCCTACACTGGAGGGACTTTAAACTTGGGTACACTTAAGGATGAGTATCCCTCTCAATCTCTTCCTTGTATTGGAGTTCCTTATATTCAGTCAATAGCTCTTGAGAACTTCTCCTACTATACTGGATTGCTACAACACAACGATTCGATGCTGCAGATGAGCACCGCAGCCATCACTGTACAAGATTATCTGACACGGAGATACATGTAGAGGGTCTAACTCGGCCGCCCATTTCTGATCACTTAGATATATGAGGCTATAGGGGTACCTAGGTGAGATATAGATAGATACGAGGTAGGACATTTCCCATTGACTAAGATATTGTAAGGAAGAGTATATCTCTTCGAAATAAAGGTCAAGGTACTATTGCTTCCACCTCTTCCTACATCATTAGGCACACTAGCAGGCTCCACCTCTACCATCTTAGCCACCTAGCGACATACTTATTGATGGACAACTTAGGTACTTAGTGATCTATCAGTTTTGGCTTTAGTATATAGAGAATCGGGTACAATATACTGCATACTAGGCTTGAATCACATCTAGTCTTGACTACATTATGACAATATTTCACAAGATGACTCAGATCTGAGGCTCCACCATCATTTCAAACTCGAGGTAAAGCACCTGTTAAAGAGTGATTGAGACCGTTGAGAAGCTCCCAAACAACCATTCAGACTTGGGGTCGTACTAATCCCCCCAATAATAAAGGGAAAGCTCTTATGACCGACCGCATCAGATTGCGAGTCAAATTACAAGAGCTCATTAGAGTTTCACGCTCACGAAGGCGTAAATTTGAACGAGTGACTCTTGGAGACTCCAAAGAAGCGTCGTATCCCCATAGGGTAACGTGTTCGTCTGATGATGATGTTATACCTGGGAAATCATGCCAACACATGATAGGTTTCTCCAGTCATCAGACTGATGAGTTGTACTATCAGGTAGCAAATACGAACAAGTCTCGGAAGAGAAATATCCGAGAGATGAACTCTCGTTGTCTGTGTGTGAAAATCATCAAGGCAGTGTTGTCAGAATGCAGCTGCCACGAGACTACTCCCCGGAGGGCCTCGGTATTTGAACGAATCTCTACTGAAATGGCCGAACCAAAGACTAGGTGTTTTCACAAAAGAATACCAACCGGCTTAGGTGACGAGTTCCCTCGAGTAACTATCAACATGGCCAATAAAGGCAAGTCCTCGTGACGCTTCAATCCTAAGCCTTTTGTAGAAGTATCTCAGCGCATGACTTGGTTGCGGTCTGGAACTGTCAGACCTAGACCCTGGAGGTCACGGTCCTCCGACGATGAAACGTCAAATGCTTGCTCTGTGTTGGCTTCTGATGATATGGTATCCAGTGTAGGGCAATCTTATGAATCATTTATGATTAATGCCGAACAAATAGCTAAAATTCTCGAGGATGCTTTAGCCAAGCAGAAAGAGAATTTTAAATTTGAGATGGAGATGGCTATGAAGGAGATGAGAGACATGCACAACCAATAAATTGCGGCACTAACGAATCAGCAGGGAGAGTCCAGCCGTCGTAATAATCCTAACCAAGCTGACAGTGATCGAAAGGTGGATGAGAATGCCAACATGGACACCCCTCCCATTGATAACAATGTTGGGGGTGGTCCCTTGGATGATAACAATACGAAGGACGACCACGTCACTTCTCCTCGGAATCGTTCGAAGAAAGATACCAACGAGGATAAGAAGATGAGGGACTTGGAGAGCAAGATCAATGTGTTGATGAGAGCTCAAGAAGTAAAGAAGTCCGAGATACCTTGTCCTTACCCGAGAGAGTGGGAATCAATCCCATACCCGACAAAGTTTAATTTGATCAACTTCACGTCGTTTGACGGAAAGGGTTCCCCCACTCAGCACTTAATATACTTCAAGTCTCATTTGGGAATAATCTCTGGAAATGAGCCCTTGATGGTACAGTCATTCATTGGCACTCTCCGCGGAGCAGCCTTCGATTGGTATCACCGTCTTAAGCCGGGATGTATCAACAGTTGGGACGACATGGAAGAGATGTTCCTTATAAATTTCTTCGATAATGACACCGAGGTTTCAATCGGAATGTTATTCGATGAGAAGCAGAAAGACAGAGAGTTGGTCGAAAATTTCGTCAAGTAATTCTGGAACAAAGCTATGAATTGTAGAGATCTAGTCAGCGAGGACTTCATCCTGGAAACCTATCACAATAATCTTTCTCTGGATATCCTCGAAGCCATGGGAATAGCGCCATCTAAGATTTAGAAGGATTTAAGGTCCGAGGAGAACAAGCATAACGCTTCCTCAAAAGGAAGAAGGCTGAAAGAGATCAGACAGCGGCTAATGCCCCATAGCAGAATTTTGCTCCCCGGGGCAAAGGAAAGACACAAGAAAACATAGTAGACGCGAATCAAATGTTCGAACTGAAACTACAAAATAGTAGCAAAAGGTGCCTCAGCAGTCACGATGGTAACAACAACCTTAGAAATAGAAGACTTCACAACCGAAATTCCCGAAGGTTTACTCTTTTAAAGAAGACGAAGTCCCCGGTATTTTCAAATACCTCATAGAGAACAACAAGATCAAGTTACCTCCAATCCAAGATCAGGAAGACGCTAGAGCGGTTCACTACCCTACCAAGTCATGCTATGCCCTCAAAGATAAGATTTCAAGCTTTGATCGACGTTAGGGTCATTACTATGAAACAATCTAAGGAAAAGAAGGTGGGTGCGAATGCAGTGTCAATCAGCTTTGGGTCTGTTCCTTTGAATTGGTTTCAGCCCAAAACCATAATAAATGTAGCAGTGAAGACTGTCAACAACAATTCTCACGAACAATGCCAGAAATGACTTGTGCTACACACAGCCCCAAATAGCGAGATTCTCTGGGTCCATCCTAATCTAATTGAAGATGAACAGTGGGTTGGATCATCATCCAAGAAGAAGTCAAAAGGGAGAGGAAAATCTTGTTGCGGAGCCTCGGCTATCCCAGAAAAAGAAGATGAGAGAATCTCGACCTTCCCGCTCTCCGAAGATGAGCAAGAAGTCTTTGCGATCAATAGAGAACCGGTCTTTGCTACCCGGAGTGGAAACGAATACCATTTCAAGTATCTGACCGCTTCCGAGTAGTTAGCTAAGCAGGGGGTAACCAAAACTGTTCCCTCCAAGACATTAGCAAAAATGGGAGTGGTCACAATTCCCCCGGCACCTATTGACAGAACTCAGCAAAAGCTAAATGAGAAAGAACCCTTACACCAAGAGGATCAGAACCCGAAGCAGTCTCGATTCAATCAACCGATTGGGAGAGATAAACCGGGGAGCTCGAACACTCTGCACCGCTTCGACATTATGATGCAGTTAGCTAATATGCCAGCTAGAATAACTCTATATGAGCTGCTACATCTTTTGAAAGACACGAGGGAAGCATTGCAAGAAGCCTTGGCAAATTCTAACGTTTTCCTGACTCAAATCAAGCTATCCCCTGAAGAACCGGAGTCGTTAGCCTAACATTACAATCTCGCAGCACACCACTTTCCCTGCATTTCTTTCATCAAGGAGGACATACAGACAAAGAATTCAAAGCATGACCAGCCCTTGTACTTTACCGGGCACATTGGCTCCAGTGTTGTCAACTAGATCCAAGTCGATCCGGGTTCCGCTATTAGCATCATGCCACTCCGATTGATGTATAATCTCAGAATACCGGCTAGTAAGCTGGCCTCCACAGGCACTACCATCTATGGATTCAATACCAGTGGGTCCAGGCCACTAGGTAAAATCCGAGTGAAGTGCCAGATTGGAGACTTGAAGTTGGAAGTCACATGTTATGTGATCAACGCAGAGACTTCCTATAACTTACTGTTAGGTCAACCATGGATCCACAGTAACGTTATAGTCCCTTCCACCCTCCATCAGTGTCTTAAATATGTAGACACTAATAATGAGGTTAAGACAGTGGTCGCGGATAAGCAGCCATTTAAGGGGTTGGAAAATTATTTTACCGACTTCCTTCTTTATAGGGCTGAATCTGATACTGAACCATCGGCCCAAGGTACGGACAGCGGAGAAGAAGCTGACACGGAGGCTGGGTTTGATTACAATGGTGGTTTTATACTTAATGATATTGTCCCCATTGTAATCAATCTTGACGATGGAGAATTATCGGATAGTAGTTGTAATTAGCAACTTGCCGAAGAAATAGCAATAAATGATAATTTAGAGTACTCATTGTGTCTTGATAACATCATGAAAGGATTATATGATGACCCCGACATATATATGCCACTTCAATCAAATTGCATGATGAAGAAGCATGTTCAAGATTCGTTCGGAACGACACTTGTTATCCCCGAAAAGGTAGGGGGTGAAAAGGAAGACGTTATGGTAAAGGGAAGGAGTTTTCAGTACCAGATTATTTCTTGAGATAAGAGGACGATGATGATAAACTAGCTCCTCATTTATTCAGATATGATACAAAAGCACGGAACCTCATGGAGAGATACAGATATTTTTAGTCCTAATGTTTTGATGATGATTTACAACCACCATTATCGGTACTAATTGTTTGTTGAGTGATATTGTAGTTTATAGCAAATGTTAATCAAGAACAACATATACAAGTGAAAGCTTCATCAACTTTAAGCAATATCAAGACTTAAAGAAATATAATTCTATATGAGGATATTTGCTAGTTTTTCTTTTTTCTCTAGTGCTAGAATATAGGCAAGTAGTTATAGATTTCATTTGAAGCTATTGGGATATCACACACACGTTTTCATACTTATACTTTTGAGCGTTTTTGTCAAAATATTGTTTTTCACAAGTATGAGGACCTATTTGCAAAAAAAATTTTCTAAACAATTTTTTTTAGTATTAAAAACATTTTACAAAGTTTCATATTGTTTAGAAATCAATTGAGTATTTTTACAGATTTTTTAAAAGAGTCAAAAACTGTTTTAAAAACTATTTTGTTATGTATCAGTTTGTGGTCGACCGCCACGGTCGACCACCTTGAGTCCAGAGACTCAGAATGTTTTTCTGAGGCTCGCGGTCGACCGTGACGATCGACTGGGTGTAGTCCAGAGACTTAGTATGCTCTTCAGAGGCTCGCGGTCGACCATGGCGGTCGACCGGATGAAGTCCAGAGAGTTTCGTGGTCGACCGCCACGGTCGACCGGCTGCAGTCCAGAGCCAAAATAAGTTTCTGTAGTTTCGCACGGTCGACCGCTAAATTACCACGGTAGACCACCGTTCACCCCAACGGGTTTTTCCAATACAGTTTCAAAAATATTTTCTACGGGATTTTAGGAGATTTGGGTATGGGTTTTGGCAGCTGTGTTTTCTCCTATTTAAACCCCTCATACCCTTCTTCTTTAGTTTGCCCCAAGCATTTTGAAAATCCTGAGTTTTGCTTTACTGATTTCAAAAGAGCTGAACTTTCAACCCTGTTTTTCTCTGTTTTCAAGTTCACATCCCAAGCTTCAAGTGTGATCTCTCTCCTTGCCATAGGGTTACTGTAAAGAGAGAGATTTTACACCATTTACTACTATTATGAGCTTGATCTTGTGGAGATCAACTGTGTGGTAGTGAGATCTTGTAGAGATCGTTATGTAGAAAAAATTTCGGCTTCCAAACCGGGTTGTGTAGTGGATTCTTCTCAAGAGTGGGGAGAAGAGACGTAGGTCAGCAGACGAAACCTCGTTAACACATCACGCGTCACTTGGATAACGATTTCTAACCCTATCTCATTTACTTTGATTGTTCATTTTGTGGTGTATTGCTTGTTTCAATTTTTATTACACAATTATTGCCTTAAGACCCTAATCACCCCCCTAGGGTCCAACAATTAGTATCAGAGCTTAGTCTCTATATTAGTTTTTGGTCTAACCACCTTAGAGAAAAGATCATATGGAGACTTCATTGAATATGCACATGCTTGAGGGACAATCCACCACTAGACCACCACTTTTCACCGGTAGTAATTTTGCCTATTGGAAGGCTAGAATGAGGATTTACCTTCGTTGTATTGATCTTGACATTTTAGAGCTCATAGAAAAAAAATATGTAGAAAAGTCCAAGATTAGCAACATGACCGACAGTGAAAGACTCCTAGCTAATCTCAATGCCAAGGCCATAAACGCCTTAATTTGTGGCCTTTCCCCCAATGAGTACAATAGGGTCTCCACATGTGCAACCACACATGAAATTTAGGTAAAATTGTGTATCACACATGAAGGAACCCCCAAGTTAAGGAGTCTAAGATTAGTGGGCTTATGCATGACTATGAGTGTGTATCACACATGAAGGAACCCCCAAGTTAAGGAGTCTAAGATTAGTGGGCTTATGCATGACTATGAGTTATTTAAAATGCTTCCTAAAGTGGGCTTATGCATGACTATGAGTTATTTAAAATGCTTCCTAATGAATCCATTGATGCTATGTTTTCTTATTTTACTAACATCATCAATGAATTATATGGTCTTGATAAGAAATTGACTATCCAAGAGACGAACTACAAGATCATTTGCTCATTGACTCCGGCATGGGAACCCAAAGCTACGGCCATAGAGGAGGCTCATGATCTCACTACTCTAGCTCTTGATGGCCTCATTGGCAAGCTTAAGGTTCATGAGAAGAAGCTCAAAGGGAAGGAGAAAGAAGAAGTGCCCCACGGGAAATTGAGGAGCCATCACCAAAAATGAAGATCATAGCTCTCAAGGGAGCTAGTAATAACTCCTCATCATCAGATAGTGAAGTTGATTTTTCTAGAGAAGTGGCTCACCTCTCTAGAAGAATATCAAGACTCATAAAAATGAATAAGAAGTTTAAACCCCGATCTATTAACAAATTTTCTTCACGTGTAGCAAAATGCTTTGAATGCAATGAACCGGGTCATATTGCTAAAGATTGCCCTAAGCTCAAGGAGAAATATTTTAAATACAAGAAGAAGAAAGTCATGTATGTCGGATGGGAGGAATCCGAACCAAGCAATTCGGATAGCAATGAAGAAGGAGCAAAGATTGCTATTCATGATCCCAACATTTGCTTTATGGCTTATGAAAAGGAGGTAATATCCGATACCGAAAGTGACTCCTTTTACATGCAATGTGATCTAGCAACCACATTAGAAGAGTTAAACATTGAGTTTAAAAGAATAACAAAAGAATACTCTTCCTTTAAAAAATTGCATACTTCTTGTGATTCCAAACTTGAGCAACTACAATCATCTCTTGCTTTAAAAGATGAATTGCTAGGGGATCTTGATTTTAAAAACAAACAATTAAGATCTAAGATTGAAAGACTTGAAATTAAAAGTGGTAGAATTAGACCTACGCATGCATATGCTAGTCATCATCACCATAAGAGAAATAGAATTCATAGATCTCATGCTTCTACACACAAGAGAAATTTTGTGTGCACATATTGCATGAGACATGGTCATATCTCCACTCATTATAGAATTAAAGATAATCATGATTTTTATGGAATGACATGGGTACCCAAAAGGTACCAAGTTTACTAACAATCAAGGACCCAAGATTTGGATACCTAAAGTTACTACACCTTCATCTCTTGTAGGGAACATCACGAACACGACGTAGAGAGATGTGGTATCTTGATAGTGGTTGCTCACATCATATGACAGGCAACAAAAAACTATTTGCAACCCTATCAAGGATTGAAGGAGGTAGCGTCTCCTTCGGTGGCGGTGAGAAATGTAAAATCATAGGTATTGGATGCATTGGTAAGATACATTCTCCCGTAATAGAAGATATTTATTTGGTTAGTGGCTTGAATCATAATCTTCTTAGCATTATCCAATTGAGTGATAAAGGTTTTGATATTTCCTTTAAACCAGATAAATGCATTGTTAGCTCAAATGGAAAAATTATTTTTGTTGATAATAAAAAATCTAATGTATACATTTTTTAGATGAATGAGCTAATAGATCAAGATGTAAAATACCTTGCGGTGGTTGATGAAAACCCTTGGATTTAGCATAAGAGGCTTGGACACGCCAATATGGAGTTGATATCCAAATTATCCAAGAAGAATCTTGTAAAAGGGTTATCAAATTTGCATTTCATCAAGGATACCATTTGTGAGGATTGTGCTAAAAAACTAAGTCTACCTTCAAATCCATTAATGAGGTATCAACTTCTAAACCCTTGCAACTACTTCATCTTGATCTTTTTGGTCCTATGCGTGTTACCTCTCTAGGAGGCAAACACTATGTTTTTGTTATCATTGATGATTTCTCTCATTTTACATGGACAATTTTTCTTGGTAGCAAAGATGAACGTTTTGAAAAAATTTCAAATTATGTCAAAAGAATTGAAAATGAAAAAGAGTTGAAAGTTGTTAAAATTAGAAGTGGTCATGGTGGTAAATTTCAAAATAGTTTTTTCAATGATTTTTGTGCATATCATGGTATAACTCATGTATATTCTGCTCTAAGAACACCATAACAAAATGGTGTTATTGAACGAAAAAATCGCACCATACAAGAGATGGCACGAACAATGATAAATGCTTTTGATTTACCTAAATTTTTTTGGGCGGAAGCCGTCAATACATCTTGCCACGTTTTGAATCGTGTTTTGATTCGACCAAATCTTAGGAAAACTTCTTATGAACTTTTTTATGGAAAAATCCATTTCATTGGATATTTTCGTATCTTTGGTTGTAAATATTTTATTTTAAATACAAAAGATCACTATGATAAATTTGATTCTAAAATTAATGTTGGCATTTTCCTAGGATATGCACCCCGAAGTAAGTCTTATAGAGTCTTCAACAAACGAACTCTAGTTGTTGAAGAATCTATAAACGTTACTTTTGATGAGACTAATATTGGTTTACAAGTTAGTTTGCGTAGGAAAGATGATGATGTTGTTGAGAGAGGATTGGAATTCTTGCAACTAAATAAAACACCCTCAATATATACTCAAAAGGATGGGGAAAGCAACAACATTCAAGCGCAAGAGCAAGAAGAACTCTCCAAAGCATGGAAATTTGCACCAAATCATCCAAAGGAGCAAATAATAGGGAATCTTTCACAAGGGGTTCTAACTCGCTCAAAGGCTTTGAGTGAGTGTGGTAATATTGCCTTCCTATCTCAAATAGAACCTAAAAAGATTAATGATGCTTTAAAAGATAAGTTTTGGGTTTTAGCTATGCATGATGAACTAAACAATTTTTAAAGAAATAATGTTTGAAAACTAGTTCCTAGACCTAACAATGCTAGTGTGATTGGAACAAAATGGGTTTTTAGAAACAAACTTGATGAATATGGCATAGTAATAAGAAATAAAGCTCGTTTGGTTGCCCAATGATACAATCAAAAGGAGGGTATAGACTATGATGAAACCTTTGCACCGGTTGCAATGTTAGAATCTATTAGGATATTTTTAGTATTTGCAAGTTTTAAGAATTTTAAATTATTTCAAATGGATGTTAAAAATGCTTTTTTAAATGGTTTTATAGAAGAGGAAGTATATGTTGAACAACCCCCCGGTTTTATGGATCATTCTTGTCCTAATCATGTTTACCGGGTTCAAAAAGCTTTATATGGGTTAAAACAAGCTCCTAGAGCTTGGTAAGCTCGCCTCTCTAGTTTTTTTTCTTGAAAATGGTTTTTCGAAAGGGAAAATTGATAATACACTTTTTGTACGAAAAAGAAAAAATAATTTTATTTTAGTTCAAATATATGTTGATGATATCATTTTTGGTGCTACTAATGAATCTCTATGCAAGGAATTTTCTAAAGTTGTGCAAGATCATTTTGAGATGAGCATGATGGGAGAGCTTACTTTCTTTATCGGGCTCCAAGTCAAGCAAACTACGGATGGTATATTTGTTTCTCAAAGCAAGTATGCTAGAGAATTAGTGAAGAAATTCGGTTTAGAGAATTCTAAGCATGCACCAACTCCCATGAGTACAAGTATCAAGCTTGATGCGGATGATAGTGGTGATGATGTAGACCAAAAACTCTATCGATGTATGACAGGTAGTCTTCTTTATCTTACCGCTAGTAGACCCGATATCATGTTTAGTGTGTGTGCTTGTGCACGTTTTCAAGCTTCTCCAAAAATGTCCCATTTGATTACGGTTAAATGCATTATTAACTATATCAATGGTACAATTAATCTTGATTTATTTTATCCTAAAAGCACCTCTTTTGATCTTTATGGTTTTTGTGATGCCGACTTTGTCGGATGTAAGGTAGATCCCAAGAGTACGAGTGGTACATGTCAATTTTTGGGTAACTCTCTTATCTCTTAGGCTTCCAAGAAATAAAATTGTGTTGCCTTATCCACTACAGAAGCGGAATACATTGGCGCTGGTTTATGTTGTGCCCAAGTTTTATGGATGAAACAAAGTTTAGTTGACTATGATTTAAATTTTCAAAATATAAAAATCTTTTGTGATAACACTAGTGCTATAAATATTTCAATAAATTCTGTTTTACACTCTAGAACCAAGCACATTGATGTGCGCCATCATTTCTTACGCGATCATGTAGAGAGGCAAGATGTTTCCCTTGTTTATATTAACACTGAATCTTAATTAGCGGACATCTTTACCAAGCCTCTTAGGGCCTGTTTGGATTTGTAGGGGGTGAAGGGAAGTTAAGGGAAACTGAGTGAAGGGAATGGATGGGAAGGGAAGGGAGTTCCCTTCCCCTTGGTTACACCCCAATTTGGGGGGTAATAATTTTATACTATTAGGGGGTGAATCAAGGGGAACTAGGGTGAATTAACTTCACCTCCTAAGTGTTCCCAAACAAGGTGAATGGAGGTGAATGGTTCCCCTAACTTCCCTTCACCCTCATTCCCCTCAATCCAAACAAGCCCTTAGTGAAGATGATTTTTGTCGCATAAGAAATGGTTTGGGTTTATGCACTATGTAAAAGTTTTTGTTTGCTTGGATTAGTTGCACATCATATGCATCTTTTGTTTACCACTTCTTTTACCCCATTTTGATGGTAACAAAGGGGGAGAGAAATCTCCTTATTTCTTGCATATAGTTAGGGGGAGCTCATAGATAGGGGGAGCTACTATCTATAAGCTATATTTATTTTGCTCCAAGATTATGGTTGGTTGTCATCATCAAAAAGAGGGAGATTGTTAGCCCTTATATTTTGATGATGATTTACAACCATCATTATCAGTACTAATTGCTTGTTGAGTGATATTGTAGTTTATATATATATCAAGCTTGTTAGTACCACGTATGGAGGTTGGATGGAAGATGAGCTACAACGAAGATATCTAAAGGAGGAGGAGGCAATGTGATGAAGCAAATGTTAATCAAGAACAACATATACAAGTGAAAGCTTCATCAACTTTAAGCAATATCAAGACTCAAATAAATGTAATTCTATGTGAGGATATTTGCTAGTTTTTCTTTTCTCTCTAGTGCTAGAATGTAGGCAAGTAGTTGTAGATTTTATTTGAAGCTATTGGGATATCACACACACGTTTTTATACTTATACGTTTGAGCGTTTTTGTCAAAATATTGTTTTTCACAAGTATGAGGACCTATTCATAAAATTCCTTTTCTAAACAATTTGTTTTTAGTATTAAAAACATTTTACAAAGTTTTATAATGTTTAGAAATTAATTGAGTATTTTTACAGATTTTTAAAAGAGTCAAAAACTATTTTAAAAACTATTTTGTCATATATCAGTTTGCGGTCAACCGCCACGGTTGACCGCCTTGAGTCCAGAGACTCAGAATGTTTTTTCTGAGGCTCACGGTCGACTATGATGGTCGACCGGGTGCAGTCCAGAGACTCAGTATACTCTTCAGAGGCTCGCGGTCGACCGTGATGGTCGATCGGATGAAGTCCAGAGAGTTTCGCGGTCGGTTGCAGTCCAGAGTCAAAATAAGTTTCTGTAGTTTCGCACAGTCGACCGTGAAATTCCCACGGTCGACCGCCGTTCACCCCAACGGCTTTTTCCATTATAGTTTTAGAAATTTTTTTACGGGATTTAGGGAGATTTGGGTATAGGTTTTGGCAGTTGTGTTTTCTCTTATTTAAACCCCTCATACCCTTCTTCTTCAGTTTGCCCCCAAGCATTTTGAAAATTCTGAGTTTTGCTTTACTGTTTTCAAAAGAGCTGAACTTTCAATCCTATTTTTCTATGTTTTCAAGTTCACATCCCAAGCTTCAAGTGTGATCTCTCTCCTTGCTATAGGGTTACTGTAAAGAGAGAGATTTTACACCATTTACTATTGTTATGAGCTTGATCTTGTGGAGATCAACTGTGTGGTAGTGAGATCTTGTGGAGATCAACTGTGTGGTAGTGAGATCTTATGGAGATCAACTGTGTGGTAGTGAAATCTTGTGGAGATCGTTGTGTAGAAGAAGTTCTGGCTTTCAAACCGGGTTGTATAGTGGATTCTCCTCGAAAGTGGGGATCGGGGACGTAGGTCAGCGGACCGAACCTCGTTAACACATCGCGCATCACTTAGATAACGATTTCTAACCCTATCTTATTTACTTTGATTGTTCATTTTGTGGTGTATTGCTTGTTTTAATTTTTATTGCACAATTATTGCCTTAAGACCCTAATCACCCCCCCCCTCTAAAGTCCAATAGATATGACTTCGCACTCGGAGAGGGTCTTTGTTTTGGTCGAGGTCCCCGAGTTCCACCTCGTATGGCTTATGTACCAAAAGGAAAACCTGATAATTATTATAGATACAGAAGTGGTTTAGGCTATATCTCCCCGTTCGATGACGAGTGCTTATGGCAAGTCATCGATCAAATAGCTAATAAGGGTAAAGACGGATATTCTTCCGATTCTTCAGCCTAAGACTCCAACGCAAGTCTTGGGGAAATGTTCAAAAGACTGATGTCGAACATGACTACAATTGACTCAGTCACCATCGAAGAAGATGATCAAATACCAACTTGGGAAGACCCTTGGGTTCATCACCTGAATATGCAGTATGGTGATAGATTCGAACAAAGGGAACCCCCTACAGAGGACCAGGTAATCCAGGTAAATATGGGTGACGAGAATAACCCAAAACTAATATTCATTAGCGATAGTCTCCCACCAAATAAGAAAGAAGAGCTAATTGCCCTCATTAGGTAGTACATTGATGTTTTTGCTTGGAACTACGAGGATATGCTAGGGCTCGATCCAAATGTAGCAGTGCATTGCCTCAATATTAAACCGGATGTCAAACCTGTCAAACAACAACAAAGATGGTTTCGTCTGCAAATTATGGAGGCAATCGAGTTCGAAGTTAAAAAGCTTATTGACTCGGGTTTCATCAGGGAAGAACAACATCTTGAATGGCTTTCCAACATTGTACCGCTCCTTAAGAGGAACAGGAAAATCAGAATCCGTATCAACTTCAGAGATCTTAACATTGCCTGCCCGAAGGATGATTTCCCTCTTCCCATCATGGATGTTATCATCGATAATACATGTGGGTTCGAGAGAATGTCCTTCATGGACGGATTTTCTGGTTACAATCAAATAAAGATGCATCCATATAATGAGAAGCATACCACGTTCAGAACACCCCTCAGGGTTTTCTGTTACGCGGTTATGCCCTTCGGTTTAAAGAATGCAGGTGTCATATATCAGAATGCTATGTCAAAGATTTTCCAGGAGCATCTCCGGAAGACTGTCAAATGCTACGTGGATGACCTAGTTGTGAAAAGCTGTGATAAAAATGATCACATCAAAGTCTTGAAGATGATGTTTGACCTGATACGGACTCATCAACTAAAAATGAATCCTACCAAATCTTTCCTCAGAATGTCTAACGGCAAATTCCTTGGATTCGTCGTCACCACCAAGGGTATTCATATTGACCCTAATAAAGTGAAGGCAATTAATGAGTTATAACCCCTGAGAAACCTTAAGGAACTCAGAGATTGCAAGGACGATTAGCTTATATCCGTCGGTTCATCTCGAACCTTTCGGGGAAATGCCAACCATTCTCCAGGCACACAAAGAAGGGCATATCATTCGTTTGGGACCACGCTTGTCAAAAAGCGTTCAAGGATATCAAACAATATCTCTCGAAACCTCCTGTACTCGTTGCATCGAAATCAGGCAAACCGTTCTTGATTTATGTCAAGGTGATGAGCCACTTGTTAAGTGCATTACTTGCACAAGACGACGACAACAGTCACAAACAGGCTGTATATTACCTAAGTCAGACCCTTGTGGGTGCCGAATCTTGGTATCCAATGATTAAGAGGGAGTGTCTCACCTTGGTGTTCGTAATTCAAAAGATGCGGTATTACTTAGTTAGGCAGACTATTTATGTTATCTCCAACGTTAACCCAGTCCGAGTATTCATAATGCAGCCAGCTTTCATGAATTGGCGGTTAGCAAAATGGGCCATGCTTCTATCCCAGTATGATCTGCACTTTAAACAACAGAAATCAATCAAAGGACAGGCTATTTGTGATCTACTGGCAGCTAACCTAACTACGGATACCACCGAAGTATACGATGATCTGCCAGATAAAACCTACGAAGCTAACGTAACTTCCCATCAACAGGTGTGGTGTTTGTACTTCGACGGTGCTTCTTGAGCAACTAATGTGGCAAGTACTCCTGGATGTTCTAAGATCTCCTCCGGAGTCGAAGTTGTCTTAGTTTCCCCAAGAAAACATGTGATGCCTCGAGCCTACTCACTGATCGAGCCGTGCTCAAATAACGTAGCCGAGTATAACATGCTACTTATTGGACTCAGCTTTGCTAAAGAGCTTAGGGTCGAGTACCTTGAAGCTTTTGGTGACTCTCAACTGGTAGTTAAACAAGTTCAATAGGAGTATGAGGTCAGAAAACAGGATTTGATACCATACCATAAAATGGCCGTTGAGATGGCAGAATCGTTTGAAGGATTCTTCATCGAATACATTCCATGCTTATAGAATGCCTACGCGGATGCATTAGCAGCATTAGCAGTATCTCTAGCACAGCCTCCCGAAACGGAACAATTCATTACGGTGAGAACTCACCAGCTCTTCGTACCAATCTACGATGTAGATGACGGAGAAGAGGATATTAAAGAAGTGCATTCAACCCAAGTTGAGTTTGAATCCCGAGACTGGTATTTCCCTATCATAGACTACGTTCTACACGGGATTTTACCAGAAGACGTGAAGGAAAGAGACTCAATCCGACGGAGAGCACCGAGATTCTACTATAACACAAAGAGTCGAACGCTGTATCGTCGGGGGTACGATGGTTTACTACTATGTTGCCTATCGACTAAAGAGGCAGAAGAAGTCCTTAAGGAGACGCACGAGTTCGAACCCTAAGACTGGCGTTTCCCTATCATAGACTACGTCCTACATGGGATTTTACCAGAAGACGTGAAGGAAAGAGACTCAATCCGACGGAGAGCACCGAGATTCTACTATAACACAAAGAGTCGAACGCTGTATCGTCGGGGGTACGATGGTTTACTACTATGTTGCCTATCGACTAAAGAGGCAGAAGAAGTCCTTAAGGAGACGCACGAAGGGGTTTGTGGCGCACACTAACCTGGCCCTAAACTTTACAACTGCATCAGAAGGATGGGATATTTTTGGCCCACCATGGTCAAAGATGCAGTCATATATGCCCAAAAGTGACACGCGTGTCAAGTGCACGCGAATTATATGCACCAACCCCCAGAGCATATACACCCTTCGGCTACATCATGGCCTTTCAAAACTTAGGGAATGGACGTCGTGGGTCCTATTTTTTCCCCCGTCGGTCAAAGGCGACCGATTCATCTTGACAATTACTGATTACTTCTTCAAATGGGTCGAAGCAATTCTGCTCAGATAAGTTAAGACGAGCAATGTCATGGCTTTCATTAAACACCATATTATTTATCAGTTTGGTATCCCAAGACGAATCATACATGATAACGGTCCTCAGTTTGTCAGTAATGCCTTCATCAAATTTTGCAAGAAGTTCAAAATTTAAGATGTCTCGTCGACGGCTTACAATCCCACACTGAATGGATTGGCTGAAGCCTTTAACAAGACTATCATAAAACTTTTTTTAAAACTCGTGAAGACTAATAAACGAGATTGGGACGATAAACTTGGCGAAGCTCTATGGGCCTATCACACCATAGTTTGCACGCCTACTGGAGCAACCCCATATTCTCTAGTATATGGGAGTGAAGCAGTTCTTCCATTAGAAATTTAAATTCCATCTCTTCGGATCGCTGTTGCAACAGAGATGACGACCGAAGAACAACATTAGAAACATCTCGAAGAACTAGAGATGCTTGATAAAAAGCGCTTAGAAGCCCAACAGCACATTGAATTCTATCAATCTAGAATTTCCTGAGTTTTTGACAAAAAGGTTCGACAATGGATTTTTAGAGAAGGGAACTTGGTCTTAGCTGTCCGACGACCAATGATCCTCAATTCCAAGAAGAAAGGCAAGTTTGAACCCAAATAGGAAGGATTATTTGTGATAGAGATAGTCTATTCGAACGGCGTATATCGCCTTATCACCAAGGAAGGCGCCTGGCTCATGATGCCGATAAACGAGAAATTCTTAAAAAAGTACTACCCTTAGTACATTCAACATAACTCATGTATTAGGAAGTTTCCGGAAAAATACTACGTGTAGTATTCTTAGGAATAACCCAGTTACTACAAAAATGATAAATAAGAGATCCACACTTGGACTCTGAATGTTTTCAAAGTTGGAACATATCTTGTTATTAACATCGAATCTACCGACTCTCATGAATTCTTTTTCTGAGACGAGATTCGACCATTTTGACAGATCAATCTTTCCTTACAAAATTCCCCACTGATCAAATCAATTGACAGTGGGTCCATCAAAACTTCTATCCACCAATCTTTAGCATCTTTCAAACTTGACATGTTAACTCTTGATCACTTAACATCAAAATTTTCCATCGAGTCGCTAGTACAGATCGGTAGTTTTCACTACTATCGGTATTAGACTCCCACTTTTTTCTTGGTCAAACCTATAAAAGTTAGGGCCAAAGCTAAAATCCCCTCTCGATTCCTTCCATGAACAAGAGGTCCACTTTTAATTTGAGCTATCAAATCTATAAAAGTTAGGATTACCTCCAACCCCACTTGGTCAAACCTGCAGATTGTTAGGACCAAGATCGGATTCACACTTTCGATAAACGAGAGACTTCCACCTTTTTTATTTTAGCCAAACCTATAAAAGTTAGGGTCAAAATTGGAATTTCACCTTATTAAATGAGGGATTATTTTCTTGGATTAAGCAACCAATCCTATAAAAGTTAGGGTTACTTGAATCTTTCCGATTCTCGGAATAGAGATCTCACTCCTAGTTTCACCTTTTCGGATTCTGGGGGTGGAGACCCCACCTCGAGTTTTCTTTGCAACTAGAGATAGAATATAAAATTCTTCCTCTTCAGTTTTAGAAGATAGAATATAAAATTTTTCCTCTCTCATTTTAGTTCGTCTTTACCATAAACAAGACCTTGAGATAGAATGTAAAATTATTCCTCTCCAGCATCGGGTTTGTCTTTTACCCTAAGAAAAGACACAATCCCTACCCTAAAATCCATGCACTTCATACACGGGGGATTTTATCTTGATCCCTAATTAGAGATAAACCTACGTCTAACACATGTTACAGGTTTATTCTTTCACTGATTGAAAAAGACACCAGAATCTAAGTCTGTGGACTTTTATCCCGAAGCCTAAGTAGGGATAAGTCAGCGTCTAACACGCATTGTCGGGTAGTCTATTCCCGTGATAAAGATAAAGTTAACGTATTCAATATCGTATCACTAAGAGAGTTAACTCTCTTAGCATAACGTTACATCCGGAATAGACTTAAACAAATCGCATGCTAGCCCAACTCAAACGGTAGTCGGTAAAGGCTCATCAAACCCGTTGATAGCTAAGGGTTTGCCAAAACCTATGAGAACCCTGTAAGGGATGAGTAAGTCTATGTATTCAAAAAATCATAGCGCTAAGTCTAAAAGAATTCATTCTTTTAGCACAACGTCACATGCAGAACAGATTTGAACAATCTGCATGCTAATCGATAAAGGCAAGCCAAATCCGTTAATGGCTGAGGGTTTACCAAAAATCCTATAAATATTACGGTTATTCATCCTAGATTGGATAATAATCATAATAAAGAGAAGAGTGAGCTAAGTAAAAGATTTTATTTCATTAATAAAGTCAAAATGAAGGAACTATTGCTCCGAGTACAATCTGTGGCTGAGAATTCGGTGTTCCAGCATAGAAAGATCTTCGGCAAAACTCTGCTCGAGTTTAGTCTACAACTCAACTCGAATGAAATCTTCAGATGTATCCAGTATCTTCACGGTTGCACTCCTCAACTTAGCTAACTTCTCTTCTGCAGACTCCAGCTTCTCTAATGTCTATCTTTGAGAGTCTTCAGCATTGGCTAAGTCATCCTTAAGAATAGCGCGAGATTCTTCGGCATACTTCAAGGCCTTCTTAAGTTTAGCTATCTCCTCGTTGGTCGAAGCTAGAAAGCTAAGTAAATCAGCCTTAGCCTTGTCCTTCCTCAAGAGGTTAGCCCTCATCTGCATAACAGAGCTTTCCTTTGACTGAAGATCATGTCTAATGGATACTCTGGAGTCATGCCACTACTTCAACTCAGATTCCAACTGATTAGCAACAAAATAGGAAACACCTCTAGTCTTCCGTTCCCCTAACTCTTGGGATTCGTGCTCCAATATGGCAAGATCCGTAACAAGGGAATCAGCTAGCTTGGGGTACCCCTCCTCCCTAATCATCATCATATGGCGGTCAAGTGATCGTCTGTACTAATCAAAACAGAATCCATGATGAACGATCCTCTTGACCATCTTACCTAAGAAGGTAAGGAAACTCTCAAGATCTATCCGGAATATGTCTGTGCCCGGATCGGTATCAGATAATAAAGCCATAATGCGCTCATATGGAGATGGTGAAAACCCTACAAATAATCATATGAAGAGGTAAGAAATCCTAGAATATTGTGGGGGAATTCAGAGCAAATTATGAGCTTACCAGTGCCGACAGAGGTTCATTCAGTTTGATGTCCTGTAGCAGGCTCCACCAATCTAGTCTCAGCAGGCTCGGGAATGATAGCAGCATGACTGTTGATGGTATATCGACTCCTCTAGGAGATTCTACAATGCCCAGAGGGTTTGGGGAACAGCAGCCTGAAGATGGGAATCGAACAACGGACTCATGGCCATACTTCCCTCCAGTGGAGAAGAGACAGAACCCTCAGGCAAACTGGAGACACTGGGAATTGTAGTAGTATCAATCCCAGTGGCTGGTCCTGTGATTACAACTCTTCTTCAGTTAAATAGAGATTTCGACAAATGAAGAGAATGATGATGCAGAGGATTACGTGCGTACCTACAGATAAACCACCCTCAGGCAGACTGGAGATACCAGGAATCATAGTAGTATCAGTCTTAGTGGCTGGTCCTACGATTACAACTCTTTGTCAGTCAAATAGACATTTTGACAAATGAAGAGGATGATGATGCTGAGGATTACGTGCGTACCTACGGATAAACCACCCTCAGGCAGACTAGAGATACCAGGAATCGTACTAGTATCAGTCCTAGTGGTTGGTCTTGCGATTACAACTCTTTGTCAGTCAAATAGAGATTTTAACTAATGAAGAGGATGATGATGCAGAGGATTACATGCGTACCTGCGGATAAACCACCCTCAGGCAGACTGGAGATACCATGAATCGTAGTAGTATCAGTCTTAGCGGCTGGTCCTGTGATTACAACTCTTTATCAGACAAATAGAAATTTTGGCAAATGAAGAGAATGATGATGCAGAGGATTACACGCGTACCTACTGATAAACACCCTTAGGTAAACTAGGGATGCTAGAAATCACGACCGTATCAGTTATAGTGGCTGGTCCTACGATTAGAATTCCCTATCAGTCAAATAGAGATTTTGATAAATAAAGAAAATTACAATGTCGGAGATTAGATGCATACCTGCAGAAGAACCACCTTCAACGGATGGTCCTGCAGCCTCTCTGGTAGCCTACTCTGCCAACATCTCAACGAGCAACCTAGTGTCGGATCCTGAGAAACTCGATATTGAAACATACATGTGCTCACTAAATTCCCCGAGATCCATGCCATGAAAAGTCTCATCCTCGATTGGGCTCTCCAACGCAGTATCTGCAAGAGAATTTAAGTGTTGGGTATATAAAAAGAAGCTAAAAGTTCATAATAGAGAAGTGCGGACTCACTTGTGGCAGTGGCAGAAGGCTCATCCACCCCGATATTCCTGCCCGCATTCTTCAATTTGTCTAAAAGAGAATGAAGCACGGAAGTGATTAAAGGGGGAACGAATTCTGAATTGCCTAACTCCTTTAACTGCCACTCGAATGGTGTATTACCGGTGTTAGATATACCTGGGCATAAAATACTCGACTCAACGGTATTATCCTGGTTAGCATCCCGGTTCGCTCCAACATATGTAGGCTCATCACGAATAGCATCGCACATTTGCTGCACAAATCTCGGGCTATCTAAATGGCCAGGATCGGAGAATACAGAGTCGCGCGAAAGTTCACCTCTGTCATGGCTTCCTGAAACACAGGACATGATTAGGTTCAGGGAATCTAGAAGAGCACCATTTTAAGGTCATGAAAATAATGGAACATTACCTTCTTCTCCACCAGCAGTTACAGCACCTCATAACTCTGTTTCGCGGGCGCGCTGACCAATATGTAACTTATGAGCAGCCTTCTTCTACTTTGGGGGACAAACCTCTATAAGACCAGTAGGTCGCTCATGCGTAGATTTAGTATGCATCTCAACCTGTACAGGAGCCTCGGCACTAGATCGTGATCTCGAGTAATGGAAAATAAGAGGTTCATGCTCGTCAACCATCCTACCTGGAGTGACAAGAGTCATCTTATTAGGATAAATAAATAAAACCTTTTGTTCCGGCTCTGGAGGAGCCGGTCGAGTTCTAGAGTGTTGAGACCAACGAAGAAATGCCAGATCCATTAATTCCGAAAAGAAATAGTCTGACAGACCTGTCTCAGATTCTTCCTCGCCAACTCCAATATTGGTGTCCATATCCCTAAATTCTTCTTTAGAAGTCTCATCCTCATCATCAATAGGAAGGAGCTCCTCATCATCCTCCATCTGGCTTTTACTCGAACGGGAGGGTTTGACAGGTGTCTTCCCTCGCTTCTTCGAAAGCCCAGCCTTACGAGCAGCTTTAATGGTAGTCTGAACCAAGTGCTTAGCCTCCAACTCTGAGAGGCTCTTCACATCTAGAAGCTTGTTGGTAGAAAGGAGCCATTCGCAGCTGAGAAAAGTAAGCGATGGCTTGCGTTTGGATGAAGGGAGAGCGAAATAGGCGCCGGTACAACCCGTCATAGTCCAGAGCCATGCTCGGGCACCGTCAATAAGACCTTCTTTAGTCCTCAAGCCTCGGTTCGGGTTTCCAACATATAGTTGGTCATAACCGAACTGACGAGTGAAGCGGCAAGGGAGATAGGGCTCTATGTGACAACGATCCTTCACCCGAAGAATGAGGTATCCAGCATGAATATTCACCAACCAACAGAAGTAACCAACATCAAGAGATGTCCGACCGACCCTCGGCTTCTCCTCATCAATCAATACATCATCATAGCGGCCCGAGAAGCGAGGAAAACACCTGAAGAACTCCTAGCTCCTACGAACTTGAAGCTCTCGTTGTACATCAGCGAATGTCTTTGCGAACCACTTACTCCCCTCTAACAACTGCAGAAAAGGGACAGAAGCATCGGTAGTACTAGGCGCCGACATCAAATCAGGATGGTGAAGGACAAGCCATGCCATCAAGTACGTATACGGAAGCTCAACATTTACAGAGAGAATCTCGGTCGATGGTTTAGAACCCACATGTGTAAAACCATCAACCAAGTACCTAAGCCCATAATGAATGCTGGCAACCATCGCCAGAAGCAGAGAAAGATCCTTCCCGTGAGCTAACTGAATGGTGGGGAGGAGGACCTCAATAGGCAAAGCATCAGAGAACTGGTATGGAACGACGCACTTCTTCAACCAGAGGGCGAGATAGCCCGCCAGGAGGGTCTTAGGCCAAATAAGCTTCCGTACATGACAAAGAAATGTCCAAATTTTGGTCCCCGTCGGAAAGGAACCTTCCACACTAGAGGTAGTGAATGAACAAGCATCAGCCCTCTCAATTAAGTCATTAATGGCAGAAGGTGTCAAAGGGGTCAATTCACAAATAGTCTCAGCCGAATTGCTCTCCAAATGTAGAAATAAATAATCAGCAAATTACTTCAAGCTGACATGCTTCTTCCTCTTCGCCGGGAGACTCACCCTAACCAAGGATGTATAATAATGATACGTGAGGTCCCAGAGAGTGTCATACATGTTGGGGGAATCTCTCTTCAGCTGTCCTAACTGCAAGTTAGAGGGAAAGTACTCTTAATATAGACAATCTCCCATCGGAAGACTAGAAACCTTATGCATCTCATGAAGAGCTAACCCCAACTCTCCACTGCTAGTCAGAAAATTGTTACTATCAAGGTTATAAAACTCCAGCAATGCCAAGAAATGACAGCTGCTGACCGAAAGTCCGTACATAGTGGCTCGTATAGGTGCATACAATCCGCTACGCTTCAGCTCACTCTCCCAACGTCCCAAGACATAACTAGTCATACGAGTCCACCACTTCTTAGGCGACGAGGATGACCAACCGAAATATCTAAATTTCTTCAGGGGTAACCTCCTCCCAAGCCTAGCCAGGCGATTTCTCATAGTGTGGGCGACTGCTGACACCTCGTCCGGTGGTGTTGTTTCAAGTCTCAGAATGCCAGGTCGAAGGCCGCGAATATAATTATACCCATCAGAACCTGAGGTTTTATGATGAGAAATAAAGCCACAATAAACTCGTTCATGGTCATCTGTAAGATTCCAGGACATCTGTCACCGCATAGTCTGCATCTCCAAATGAGCAAAAGAATGCTGACAGGGAATAGAAGGAATATATAAAAGGTTCCTACCATCGTCATTCAACCATTGTTCGTCATCAAGAATCAACTTAGCCGGATCCTCAGCATGGTCCCCGAATAAATAATCCAGCTTCTCTAAAGGCTGGGTAGAAATGGAATCTTCAATGAAGATAGCATCGGTAATCAACTGGCATAATGAACGGCGGCCCCCGTCTCGTATCAATCGACGTACCTCCTCGGGATGACTCTCGTTGAACTGAGGAGTCAGACCAATAGCCTTCCTGTCAACACTAATAGAGAATGTCTCCATGTTGCAACCGGTCGTAGCATGAGGTGGAAAACTTTCTGCGGGGAACTCAACTGCAGCAAAACAAACATGGAATCAGAAAATTATTCATAAATTATACAATGGTTGAATTCATCTCACAAGCTAGTGAGATAGAGTTATTCATTGAGTAATTGGCAAGACGATTTTGAGTGTCCTACACAGGAAGGGTGGTATACATCATCACGTAAACAACGTGATAATGTACCCCGACCCACGCAGTGTAATACAACACAAAATCGCCCCAACATGTCGAAAGTCAAGAATTGGCCAAGCAAAACACGTCTTTTAAAACCTCAATCCCCGTGAAGGAGGACGTCGGTTCTTCTCGAATGACCCGCGAAGGGGTCAAACGAGGGCAGGATAGAACCTGAAATCATCTTGAAACCTCAATCCCCACGAAGGAGGATGTCGGTTCTTTATGACCAACGAAGGGGCCAAACGAGGGTATGATAGAACCCGAAATCATCCTAAAATCTCAATCCCCGTGAAGGAGGACGTCGGTTCTTCCCGAATGACCCTCAAAGGAGTCAAACGAGGATACAGAAAGCATAAAAGCTCACCCCCATAAGAGGAAGCTACGGGAGCCTCCCTCTCACTATGCTGAGAAGATGAGCGACTCCTATGAAATCGTGGTCGGCACGGAGACATGGTTAACCTACAACAAAAATCAACGGATCAGGTACAATCATAAATCCAAGAACCCGAAAATTAAAAGGAAAATTATGAACTTTGACTAAAATCCTATAAATAAAATGGGAGTTTGTAGTTGAAGTCTAATAAACCTATGAGCTCTATGCATGCAAACAATGGGTGCAATTTACATTTAAATCCTTCATGATCAACTTTAGGGTGAAATACCCAAAATATCCCTCATTTTCGAGGCTCAAAGTTAGTCATGAACACCTACAAAATTCGGCCCAATTTGCAGATACACCTCTCAAATTTTTGGTCATGGGTATATAGTCCAAATTCTCAAAATTTTGGCCCTTTTGCAAATAAGCCCCTCTATAATATTCGGTTGCTTTTTGCAAATAAATCCTCAACAATTCGTGGTCTTTTTACATAAAACACCCCTTAAAGTTTTGGCCAAATAGGCATACAATCCAAGTCCCAAAATTTCAATCCACTTTTGTACAAAAGCCCCTCAAATGTTCAGCCCTATTTTACACAAAAGCCTCTCAAAATTTTAGCCCTATTTTTGCACATAAGCCCCTCAAAATTTTGGCCTTTTTCAAAACTCATCATCAAGATTCAATCTTTTTCATAAAACCCACCTCATGAAAGCAAAAAGCTACAATCTTTGCATTATATACCCACACTACAAGAGTAAAGTTTCAATCTTTACATCCAAATCATAAAGTTTTGGATCAAAATCAAGTGTGCAATATAGAGGGGATGAATAAAATAGCTTACCCAAATCAAGAGCTTGAAAACCCAATTCAAAAGTCCAAATCTTGAGCTTGAAATTGCAATGAACCCTAGCTTTGTGAAGAGGGGATTTTCGGCCAAATAAGAGAAGGAAAACCGAAATTTTATGGAGGGGTTGATGTTTTTTTTAAGAGCATGAGACTTCTTGAAGAAAAAAATGGGTTTGAAGGAGAAGTTTTGGATAAGAGGAGGAAGAAGGAGTTTAAAGGGGAAATGACTCTATTTGTAATTTTGGGAGAGAGGGAAATGAAGGTACAACAAAGGAACAAAGGAACAAAAAAAACCAAAAGAGGGGGGGTGTCTCGGCCAATAGGCCGAGACATCCAGTGGTGTCTCGAGCCCCAGGTGTTTTTCATGATCTTATTCCACCCATTTTCGCTGGTCATTGGTTGTTGTAGGCGTATAAAACTGCTTATAGGTCCCTCAACACAGCTCGGCACGGTGATTCAACAAACCAACAAACCATCGGGCGACGTATCTAAACACGAGCGTTAGTCCACCACATCGAAGCCAAGTGACACGCGACAAAGCGGATTGACAAAGCGACGAGGTTAACGAATCGCACGCAAACAACGGAATACATCCACTCGCGTGCGTAATCAAGCTAACGGTTCGGCGAGTCAACGAGTCATCCAACCGTAGAACGGATTCGAACTCGAACTCGAACTCCAAGGCGGATTTACTGCCAAATCGGGATCCAGACTACTAAATCAGAGTCCAGATCAATAATAAAACTCGGATAAACCGCGAAACCGGACAACGGACGTAACGGCGAACACCCGGCCAAAAACCAAGCCACCCAAGGGTGGCTCGATGGCCGAGCCACCCAAGGGTGGCTCGGTAGCGCCCACAGCCGCCAAGGTGGTGCGGTAGCCGAGGCCACCCAAGGTGGCCTCGGCCGATGACCGGAGCCACCCAAGGTGGCTGGCAGCCGAGCACGCGCAAAATGAGGTGGGTCGGCATGGCCGAGCCCCAAAGGGTGCTGCTTTAATGGCCAGCCAACGCTCAGATCTGGCCAGATCCCGCTTTCAGAGGCTATAATAGAAGGCATGATCATTTTGAGGGGTTGGAATGTTAGCGACCAAAGCTCTGCTGGGATTGAGAATTGGACTTTGAATTGAAGATCGACTTCACAGATTTGGATTCTTGGCGAGATACTAACGTAGATAAGGCAGGAGTTCGAGAGAGAAAGATCAGATCTGAGATCCACACGGTAATACTCCGGATCAAAACTTGGTTTTTGATCCCGAGAAGGCTATTATTTCCTTGGTGAAATAGTACCCCCGGCTGTTATTTCCTTCGTGAAATAGCACCCGTCATACCGTGTAGATCCAACCGGATCTAGATCGCGCGGTGGTCCACGGATTAACCCCGGCGCAGGCGAAGAACCCACAAAAGCGAGTGACCACAAAACAGGAGCTCGTGATTTGTTCGACAAACAAGGAAGATTGTAACTTTTTCTTTTTCTTTTGATCTTGTTGTAACCGGATCTTATAAAAAGACCGGATCTTTCTGTAACCGATAAACTGTTACCAAAGAGTGCAATGACTTCAATGAAATCAACAATTTTTCCCGCGAACAATCTGGCGACCACAGTGGGAGCCACCGATCTCGCTGCCGAGATCATTGCGTCGCAGCCGCGGATCTCAATCCCGGTCGAGGAGGAGGTCGAGTATGAATTCGACCAGCAAAAGTTCGAGGAGTATCTATCATCCTCGTCCGGATTTACCTCCCCCCGCAAGTCCAAGAAGTCCAAGAAGTTCTCCTCCAGGAGAAAAGTCCGTTAGTATGAAGAAGTGCAAAATGCCAACGAGAATCTCACCCCAATTGACGCCAAAGTTACGTCGGGTGAAGTTCCACCGACCTCCAACCAGGTCAACCATGTTCCTGCCAACACCTCCGTCATTGTAGGCATTGTGACTCTCTCGAAGAGAGCCCACTAGAGACGACGTCAACGCCTGGCGCGGCAACTTGCAAAAGCGATGGAGTCTACTGACGGAGTCCGCTATCACGCGGATTTGAAGAACAGGAGAGGCAAACAGCATCAACAACAAATGAATGGCAACTCCTCAAAGCCGCCAACGAACGAATGGATCCGTGTCAAACGAAATTGTTCGACACTTGATGAGCGCATTCGCAAGCGCCGCGCACTGTCAGCGCAAGCACGGGCTCAAGTCCAGGAAGCCCGCAGAAGACTGCAGAAGGAAGTGGCCAAAAAGCCGCCACCAACCCGCCAAGTATGGAAGCCAAAGTCTGAAGCGGCGATTCAGGCTAAGGCACAATCATTGTAGCCTTCGAAGCAAGTTCAACCTCCGGCGAACCAACTGAAATCGCCGGCAATTCCAATAGTTACTCCGGGAGATCACGCAGAATCGTCCCGAAGAAAGAAGTCGGCTTTGGAGCGCCTCGGTCCGCTTCCCGATGGACGATGCAAAGCTCCAATACAAGAACGTTTGGGCCCGATAAAAAAGCCCCGAACGACTCAACATGCTGGGGGGTCGCCGCCACCTTCAACATGACAAGGAAATCAGGGCAGCTAAGCGCATCAATCTGCGCATTGAAGTCCAGGAGCCCGCTGAGAACTCACGCCCGCAAAGGCATGTTTCAAGGCGTGTGACTTTTGAAAGCCCAAAGAAGGCAGTTCATCCTCAGAAGGAAACATTATCGTCTGATGACGATAGTGTTATACCTGAGAAGTCGTGCCCACACACGATAGGTTACTCCGACTGTCAAGCTGACGAGTTGTACTATGGTGACGGGAGTACGAGAAAAACCAGGAAGAGGAGTCCTCAAAGACTAGAGACTCAATGCCCCTGTTCCAAACTTATTAGGGCAGTATTGTCGGAGTGCAACTGCACCAATACAGTCCCCGAGAGAATTTCGGTCTTCGAAAGGCTCAGTACCAAAACGTCAAAACCAAGGCCTAGGCGTTTCTGGCGAAGAAGAACGGTGGTCAAAGACGGGGAATTTCCAAGGGTCACCACTAACATGACCAGCAAAGGGACATCGGCACGGGATAATCTCGAGTCGATTCTGAAAGCACCCCGACGTATAACCCGCCTGCAGTCTGGAACCATCAAACGAGCAACTTATGGTAGAGTTCAGACAATATTACCCTCGGAAGATGAAGAATCGGATGCCGGCTCTGCGGTCGCATCAGATAATACAGTATCCAGCGAGGGATAACCCCGCGAGGCACTTATGATAAGTGCAGAACAAGTAGCCAAGATGCTCGAAGCCATGGGTAAACAATAGGAGAGCTTCAGATTCGAAATGCAGATGGCCATGCAGAATATGAGAGAAATGCATGACCAACAGATCCAAGCACTGACAAACCAGCAAGGCGAACCAAGTCGTCGTAACCAGGTTAATCAGGAAGAGGAGGATACGAATGCGAATGAAGCTCATAATGCCAATAATCCTCCCGTCAATGCAGGGGATGGCAATGAGAATGCTAGCGAAAACACAAGTGAAAACTTGAAGATCAAAAACCTCGAGAGCAAAATCAATACATTGATTTCCGCTCAAGAGATGAAGAAGACGGGCATTCCTTGTCCATACCCGAGAGAATGGGAATCAATCCCATATCTGGCGAAGTTCAATCTAATTAACTTCACGCCGTTTAATGGGATGGGTTCACCCACTCAGCATTTGATTTATTTCAAATCACACCTGGGGCTTATCTCTGGTAATGAGCCTCTGATGGTACGGTCCTTCGTTGGGACTCTTCGTGGAGCCGCCTTCGATTGGTATCGTCGCCTCAAGCCAGGAAGCGTGAATAGCTGGGATGACATGGAGACTAAGTTCCTCGCTAATTTCTTCGACAACGACACCGAGATATCCATCGGATCGTTGCTTGATGAGAAGCAAAAAGATGGGGAATTGGTAGATACCTTCGTCAAAAGGTTCCGGAACAAGGCGATGAACTGCCGGGACCCAATCACTGAGGAGTTCATTCTCTAGACTTACCACAACAACCTTACATTGGACGTGTTGGAAGCAATGGGGACAGCACCGTCCACAACATGGAAGGATTTGAAGGTCCGAGGAGAGCAAGCCGAGCGATTCCTCAGAAGGAAGAAGGCGGAAAGAGGCCAACAGGCGACGAATGCTCCGCAACAGAATTTCGTCCCACGAGGGAAAGGTAAGGCACATGCTAATGCAGTTGATGCTAATCAAACTTTCCAATTGCAACCTCAGCAACAGCCACAGCAACAAGCACCACAACAATTTCGGGGGCAATGGCAACAACGGCCTCAGAAGCAGAAATCTTTGGAGCCGAGATTTCCTAAAGTGTACTCCTTCAAAGATGACGAAGTTCCTGGCATCTTTAAGTACCTGTTGGACAACAACAAAATCCAGCTACCGGCGATCGTGGATCAAGAAGGGGCTAGCAAAGTGACGGACCCGAAGTATTGCGCATACCATAGAGCGGTCCATCACCCTACAAAGTCATGCTACCATCTCAAGGATAAAATCCAGGCGTTGATTGATGTAGGTGTCATAACCCCGAAGCCGTCCAAGAATGTCGGAGCAAATGCGGTGTCAATCATCTTTGGATCAGTGCCCACGACATGGTTTGAACCAAAACGCATCACCAAAGTTGGAATGAAGACAGTGAATGACGACCCATATGGACAGCGCCAGAAAGGACTTGTGCTACACACAGCCCCAAATGGCGAAATCCTCTGGGTTCATCCCGATCTAATTGAAGACGATCAGTGGACGACTTCCTCGACCAAAAAGGGTAAAGGCAAGTCCTGCAATGCTACCTCCGCAATCTTCGAAGAGGATGGTAATGAAGCTCCTACCTTTCCGCTCTCCGAAGAAGAACAAGAAGTCTTCGCCACCAGAAGCGGAAATGAGTATCACTACAATTATCCGTCACCTAGTGATCAGTTGGCTGAGCAGGGGGTGACTAAGTGGGGACCAGCCAAGACTCTCTTGGAGATGGGTGTGATTACGAGTCCCAGACCGGTTAAAGAAGCTCGATGACAACCGGTTAATAAACTGAAAGAGAAGAATCCCCAGGAGATTCAGAATCCGAAGCAGTCTCGTTTCAATTGCCTGCTTGGAAGAGATAAACCGGAAAGCTCGAACACTCCGCACGTCTTCGATATTATGGCTCAACTGGCTAACATCCCAGCGCGGATAACATTGTATGAGTTGCTACGGTTGTCTAAAGAAACCAGGGAAGCCTTGCAAGAAGCCTTGGCCAATTCAGAAGTGTTCATTACTCAGATCAAGCCAGTACCTGAAGAGCCAGAACCGTTAATTCAACACAAACCTTCCCTGTATTACCTTCACCAAAGAGGATATGCAGACGAAGAACTCAAACCATGATCGACCCTTATATTTCATTGGGTACATTGGCTCCAGCAAAGTCGACCGAATCCAAGTGGATTCGGGTTCTGCTGTGAGTATTATGCCGCTTCGCTTGATGCATATCCTTGGCATTCCAGTTAGTAAGTTGGCGTCCACAGGCACTGTTATCTATGGATTCAATACTAGCGGGTCAAGACCCTTGGGTAAGATCCGAGTAAAATGTCAAATGGGAGATTTGAAGACGGAAGTCACATGTTATGTGATCGATGCCGAGACTTCATATAACTTACTATTGGGTCGGCTTTGGATCCATAGTAACGTTATAATCCCCTCCACTCTCCATCAATGCTTGAAATATGTTGACACTGATAACAAGGTTAAGACGGTGGTCGCGGATAAGCAACCATTCAAAGGGTATGAGAATTATTTCACTGATTCTCTCCTTTATGGTAACGAATCCGATACAGAATCATCGGCCCATGGCACGGACAGCGGAGGAGAAGCTGATACCGAAGCCGAACGACATTGTACCCTTTGTAATCAACATTGACGATGAACAATCGTCAGAGGGCAGTTGTAACTGGCAACTTGCCAATAATGAAATAAATAATGATTTAGAGTACTCCCTATCTCTTGATGATGTGATAAAAGAATTGTATGATAATTCCGATCTATATATGTCGCTTCGATCGTCCTATATAGCGAAGGAACGCCTCCAGCATTCTTTCGGAACAACCCTGGTCATCCCGACCAAAATAGGAGGCGAAAAAGAAGTGATTTACGGTAAAGGAAAAAGCTCTCCATTACCAGATCATTTCTTAAGCGAAGATGAGAATGATGACAAACCTGGTCAGCATCTATCTAAGTACAGTCCGGAAGCGCGCAAGCTCATGGAAAAGCAGGGGTATGATTTCACACTCGGGGAAGGTCTATACTTTGATCGAGGTCCTCGTGTTCCAGCCAAAGCGGCATATGTACCAAAAGGGAAACCAGACGATTATTATAAATACGGACGAGGGTTAGGGTATGAATCTTCTTCAGAAGACGAATGTTGCTGGTTAATTAATGATCAATCATCTAGGCGATACAAAAATGGGTACTCATCAGATTCCTCGGAATGGGATTCCGATACAAGTCTGGGGAAGTCTTCAAAGCCCTAATGTCGAACATGGCTACAGCTGATCCGTCCACAATGGAGAACGACGATCAAATGTCAACTTGGGAAGACCCGTGGGTTCATCACCTGAACATGCAGTATGGTGATAGGTTTGAACAGAGAGAACCCCCCACTGAAGATAAAATAGTCCAAGTTAACATGGGCGACGAGGCCAACCCAAAGCTGATATTCATCAGCGATAGTCTTCCCTCAAATGAGAAGGAGGAACTAATTGCTCTCATCAGGGAATACATTGACGTCTTCGCTTGGAACTATGAAGACATGCCAGGGCTCGACCCCAATGTAGCAATGCACCGCCTCGATATCAAGTCGGATGCCAAACCTGTAGCAAAGATGGTTTCGTCCGCAGATTATGGAAGCCACTGAGGCAGAGGTTAAGAAATTGATCGAATCAGGATTTATCCGAGAGGAGCAACATCCAGATTGGCTAGCCAATATTGTTCCAGTCATGAAGAAGAACGGTAAAATCAGGATTTGCATCGACTTCAGGGACTTGAATACAGCATGTCCAAAAGACGACTTTCCTCTCCCAATCACGGATGTCATTATCGACAATACATGTGAATTTGAAAGAATGTCTTTTATGGATGGTTTTTCAGGATATAACCAAATTAAGATGCACCCAGATGATGAGAAGCATACAGCGTTCAGAACGCCCCTCGGTGTCTTTTGCTACACGGTGATGCCTTTTGGTCTAAAAAATGCAGGTGCCACGTACCAGCGAGCAATGACTAAGATTTTTCAAGAACATCTCAGGAAAATAGTCGAGTGCTACGTTGATGATTTAGTTGTAAAAAGCCGCAACAAAGAAGATCACATCAAAGACTTGAAGACGATGTTCGATCTCATGCGGAGTCACCAATTAAAGATGAATCCCAGTAAATCCTTCCTTGGAATGTCCAGCGGAAAATTCCTTGGATTCGTCATCACCACCAAAGGTATACATATCGATCCTGATAAGGTGAAGGCGATACATGAACTGCAACCCCCTAGAAATCTAAGAGAGCTCAGAGAATTGCAAGGGCGTTTAGCTTACATCCTGCGGTTCATCTCAAATCTTTCTGGGAAGTGCCAACCATTCTCTAAGCTAAACAAGAAAGGTGTGTCATTTATTTGGGACGACGCCTGCCAAAAAGCATTCGAAGATATCAAAACATATCTGACGAATCCTCCTGTTCTCGTTGCACCAAAATCAGGTAAACCGTTCTTGATTTATCTCAAGGCGATGAACCACTCGATAAGTGCTTTACTAGCACAAGACGATGATAATGGTCACGAACAGGCAGTCTATTACCTAAGTCGGACCTTGATAGGCGCCGAGTCTCGATATCCGATGATTGAGAAAGAATGCCTCGCATTGGTATTCACAGTGCAAAAGATGCGACATTACTTGGTTGGGCAGACGATTTACGTCATTTCTAACGTTAATCCAGTACGGGTATTTATGACGCAACCGGCCTCTATGAATTGGCAGTTAGCGAAGTGGGCCCTTCTCTTTTCCCAATATGATTTGCACTTCAAACAGCAGAAGTCGATCAAAGGACAAGCAATTTGTGATCTTTTGGCGGCAAACCCGACAACGGATACGGCAGAAGTATATGATGACTTACCGGATGAAACCCACGAGGTTAACACTACATCGCACCAACAAGTTTGGCAATTATACTTCGATGGTGCTTCGAGAGCAGTTAATAGGGCAATAACCCCCGGATGTTCTACAGTTTCCTCCGGAGTTGGAGTTATCTTAATTTCCCCAGGGAAGCATGTGATGCCTCGGGCTTATTCACTGACTAGTCCCTGTTCCAATAACGTAGCCGAGTACAACGCGCTTCTCATTGGACTTAGTTTCGCCAAAGAGCTGGGGGTCGAATATCTCGAAGCTTTCGGGGATTCTCAATTGATAGTCAACCAAGTCCGTGGAGAGTATGAAGTCAGGAACCAAGACCTGATCCCGTACCACCAGGAGGCCATCAAAATGGCAGAATCTTTTGAAGAATTCTTTATTGAATACATCCCTCGTCTCCAGAACGCTTATGCGGATGCACTGGCAGCACTAGCGGTATCACTTGCGCAGCCTCCCGAAACTGAACTATTAGTCACAGTAAGGACGCATCAGCTCTGCATACCCATATACGATATGGATATTGAAGAGGAAGATGATGGAAACTCGAATGCCAAGGAGGTGAATTCAATCCAATTTGGGTCTGAGTCCTGAGATTGGCGTTTTCCTATCATTGACTACGTCCAATATGGTATTTTACCGGAGGATGTAAAAGAAAGGGAATCAATCCGTCGAAGAGCACCAAGATTCTTCTATAACACCGAGACCCGTACATTATACCGTCGAGGGTACGATGGATTGTTACTCCGATGCCTTTCGAACAAAGAAGCAGAAGAAGTTCTTAAGGAAGCACACGAAGGAGAATGTGGTGCGCATCAGCCCGGTCCCAAACTGTATGATCGCATCAAGAGAATGAGATATTTTTGGCCAACAATGGTTCGTAACGCAATCCAATACGCCCGAGAGTGTCATGCTTGTCAAGTACATGCAAATTATATGCACCAACCACCGGAGCGTTTACACACGTCAACCACATCTTGGCCGTTCGAGACATGGGGTATGGACATTGTCGGTCCCATTTTTCCCCCTTCAGTTAAAGGTGATCGATTCATTCTCGCAATCACGGATTACTTTTCAAAGTGGGCTGAAGCAATTCCGCTTAAAGAAGTAAATACGAACAATGTCATCAATTTCATCAAACATCATGTCATATACCGACACGGCATGCCAAGACGGATCATTCATGACAATGGTCCACAATTCATAAGCAACGCCTTCGTCAGGTTTTGTGACAAGTTCAAAATTCAAGATGTTTCATCAACAGCTTATTATCCCGCTACGAATGGATTAGCTGAAGCGTTTAACAATACGATCATTAAGATCCTGTCAAAGCTCGTGAAGACCAATAAACGAGACTGGGACGATAAACTCGGTGAAGCGCTCTGGGCTTATCGCACCACCATACGCACACCTACAGGAGCCACCCCGTATTCGTTGGTATACGGATGTGAAGCTGTGCTACCATTGGAGATTCAAATTCCATCCCTTCGGATCGCCCTCGCGACTGAGATGACGACAGAAGAACAACATCAGAAACATCTCGAAGAACTCGAAAGGTTAGATGAAAAGCGCTTGGAGGCTCAACAACACATTGAGTTTTATCAAGCCAGAATATCTAGGGCTTTTAACTCTGGTCCTCGCTGCTCGCCGACCAATAATTCTCACCTCCAAGAAGAAAGGTAAATTCGAACCCAAATGGGAAGGACCGTTTGTAATAGACACAGTCTATTCAAACGGCGCATATCGCCTGATTACTCAAGAGGGCAACAGGCAATTAATGCCAATAAATGGGAAGTTCCTGAAAAAGTACTATCCCTAGTACATTCAGGATAACTCATTTGCCGGGAAGTTCCTTAAAGAATATTACAATTAATATTCTAGAGGATAACCCAAAATCTTTTTTTTTTTACCACCGAAATCCCTCACTGATCAATTTTAATTGACAGTGAGTCCACCAAAAATGTCTTTCTGGCCCTCTTGACTCTCTCCATGAACAAGAGGTCCACTTTCATTTCAGAGCCCCCTTTCGATAAACGAAAGAACTCCCTTCTTTTTCTCTTTGGTTAAGCCTTCTCATGGTTATAACCGAAGTTGAAATTTCACTTCGATAAACGAAAGACTCATCTTCAGTTTAGATAACCAATCCTATAAAAGGTAAGTTTATCTAGATTTTCCAGATTCTCGGAGTGGAGATCCCACTTCTAGTTTCTTTTGCACTGGAAATAGAATATAAAATTCTTCTTTTCCAGAATCAAGGAATAGAATATAAAATTCTTCCTTCCTTGTATTCGGGTTTGCCTTCACCCTAAAAGAAGACCGGGAAATAGAATATAAAATTCTTCCTTTCCCACACCAACCTTTTCCAAGAATTCATCAATCTAGGATTCATCCTAGGAAGTTTATCCCGAATCCTAAGCAGGGATAAGTCTGCGCCTAACACGCGCTGCCGGTTTAGTCTTTTTCCGCACAAAAAGACACCAGAGTCTGATTCTGGGGTATTTTATCCTGAAACCTAAGCAAGGATAAGTCCGCGCTTAACCCGCGCTGCCGGTTAGTTCTTAACCGTTAAAAAGAACACCCGTTCACATATTCAACATTGTGACAGGTTGTTATTAATAACACCAGAATCCATGCCTTACTCGCATGGGGAATTTCATCCCGAATCCTAAGCAGGGATAAGTCTACGCCTAACACGCGCTGCCGGTTTAGTCTTTTTCCGTAGAAAAAGACACCAGAGTTCGATTCCGGGGTATTCTATCCTGAAACCTAAGCAGGGATAAGTCTACGCCTAACCCGCGCTGCCGGTTAGTTCTTAACAGTTAAAAGGAACGCCCGTCCACATATTCAATATTGTGGCAGGTTGTTATTAATAACACCAAAATCCATGCCTTACACGCATGGGGAATTTCATCCTGAATCCTAAGAAAGGATATGCCGACGCCTAACACGCGTCGCCGGTTTAGTCTTTCTCCGTAGAAAAAAATACCAGAATTTAATTCTGGGGACTTTGATCCCAAAGCCTAAGTAGGGATAAGTCAGCGTCTAATACACGTTGTTGTGTAGCCTATTCCCATAACAATGGCGAAGTCTACGTATTCAAAGTCGTAGCAGCAAGTCTCAGAGAATTCATTCTCTTAGCACAACGTTACATGCGGAACGGATTTACACAATCCGCATGCTAGCCCGACTCAAACGGTAGTCGGTAAAGGCTTATCAAACCCGTTGAAGGCTGGGGGTTGGCCAAAAATCCTAAAGTCAACACCTAACACGTGTCGCCGGGTAGCCTATTCCCATAATAAATGGCGAAGTCTACGTATTCGAAGTCGTAGCACAAAGTCTCAGAGAATTTATTCTCTTAGCACAACGTTACATGCGGAACGGATTTAGACAATCCGCATGCTAGCCCGACTCAAACGGTAGTCGGTAAAGGCTTATCAAACCCGTTAAAGGCTGAGGGTTTGCCAAAAATCCTATGAGTATTATGGTCAATCATTTTAAATAGAATGAGGAATCATAATAAAGATAAAGATAAAAACCAGTTCCATTAAGAGAATCAAAAGTCAAAGTATTCAGCAAATAAAATCATACATCAAGCCCATGGCTAAAAATCTGCTGACTAAACTTAGACAGCTTCTCATCATAAGCTTGCCTAAGCTCATCCTGCAACTCAGCTCTGATGGACTCTTCAGTGGAGGCTAAAGTCTTCACAGCAATCTCCTCCGTCTCAACCAGCTTCTGCTTCAGGGATTTCAACTCATCAGATAAAGCAGTGTGGGCTTGCTGATCCTGTATCTTCGTCATCTGAAGAATACTCAAAGTCTCCTCTTCTTCACGGAGTTCTCTTCTGAGCTGGTCTATCTTGGTCTCACAAGAGGTAATGGAAGAATCAAGCTTGTCGAGTGAAGATGATCTAATAGCAAGGTTGGCCTCAACTCGGTCTACCCAATCCCGCTGCACCTGAATCTCGAGTTCAGCAAAAATCCGAGTATCGCGCCATGTCTGTAAGCGAGCATCCAAATGGGCAGCAATGAATGAAGAAGCACCTGCATCCCGGAGCTCGTGAAACATCTGAAGCTCATGCTCTAAGCAATCAAGGTCATCAACTATAACCTTCGCCAGATCCGGGTATCCTGCATCCCTTATTGAATTTATCCTAGAATCAAGGAAAGGTTTAAACTGGTGAAGGGAAAGTCCGCCGTGGAAGAGCTTGCCAATCATAGCATTCATGAAGGAGAAGAAGGAGCGGACTTCTATGCAGATGACAATCTTCTCAGGGTCATTGTCTGATAACAACTCTTTCACAAGGACATGAAGCCTAGAAGAAAGCCCTACACAAAAGGGAGAAATCCGTTAAAAGCCTTAATGAGGAAATAAATGACAGCTCCCAGTTGCTTAATTTATACCTCCTTCCCCTTGAGTCACTGGGGGTAGTGGAGGTGTAACGGCTGTGGATGTATCAGCTGGTGTAGTTGGTCTCACAGCCGGCTCAACAGGATCAGTCTTGACAAAAGCTCTTGTTAAACACAAAGCGGAATGCTCGGATGCACCACATTATAGCTGCACTAGTCAAAAATTGGCTAGTCCTATAATTAACTTGAGAAGAGGCACGTACCTTCAGAAGGACCATCCTCGGGATTCTTAGGGAGTGTAGACTTAGGAAGCATATCCTCAGGCATCTGGTCATCAATCTAAGGAGAGCCGTACATGAAGTGGAGCATATGAGTGTCCACAAGCAAACCTTCCTCGTCAAAATCATCAATCGAGAAATCTGACACAAGAGAATATAAGTGCAAAAGAAGAATAAAGAGACTACGACCAATGGAAATGAGTTACCTCTTATGGGCGTGTTAGCCTCTCTATTCCCAAGATCCACGTTTGTCTCCTGCAATTTGTCTGAAAGAGCAAAAAGCATAGAGACAATTAAGGAATGCACGAATTCTGGACCGTTCAACTCCTTTGTGTGCCATCTAAAGAGTACATTGTCAATGGTAGATGTACCTGGATTCGCTGAATCGGGTCCTACATTTATGGTCTCCCTAACGTCAGCAGCTTCTGCAGGCTTTTCAACCTGATATGGTGAGTCAGGCTCACTAGAAAATACACAATCATGAGGAACAGGATCAGGACTCATCTCGCTATCCCCACGCTCTCCTACATAGAGATGGAAAAGCATGAGTCGAAGCTCTGAATGATCAAGAGGATGATCTATAGGGTAGATGTTACCTCCGTCGCTAGCAGGATCATCACCAGATAAATCCATCTCAGATGTTCGCGAATCTGCATGCGGCTTGTGGGCTAATCTCTTCCGCCTAGCAGCGGGGACAACAATCAAAGGTCTCGCCTGGGAAAAAGGACGGAATTCTTCATCCTTGTCAGTTGCGGTCCCTGAAACATTAAACAACTGTCAAGATTAATAATTCTGGAAGACAGAAGGAAAGAATAGGTAGCTAACCTCGCTCGGAACAGTCCTCGTCATCTTCAAGATCTCCGCCTGATGCCTCATCAGCAGAATGGAAAATCTTCTTTCCCTCTTCGTCAATCCGACGAGTCTTGTTTCGTATCCTCTATGACCGAGTATTTTCCCAAATCACACGAGAATCAGCCTGAGAAGCTTCCTCGGCCACTAGCTCTGCAATCAGCATCACGGGGACAGTTTTATTAGCTGCTAACAGCCACCTGCAGCTTAAGAAGGTGAGGTTTAACTGCCGCTCAGCACTCGGGAGACTGAACTTAGCACCAGTACAACCCGTCATGGTCCACAGCCATGCCCGGAGACCGTCCACCAAACCGCCCTGAGACCGAAGCTGCTGACGTGGATTCCCGACATAAAGCTGATCATAACCAAACTGGCGGACGAATCGGCAGGGTAGATATGGCTCTATAAAACACTGATTCCTCACCCGGAAGGTCAGATAATCCGGCCTAATGTTCACTAGCCAATTAAAGCAGCCGATATCTAAATGAGTTCGATAGCTCCTCGCTTCTCCTCATCACATCAACACTCGCCGTATCGGGCTGAAGAACTGGCGGAAGCAAGTGAAAATGCCCATACATTTTGACCTGTACTGCTTTCTGATGTAGGGAATCCTCGCCTCCACCTGCCATTCTCAACAACTGTAGTAGGGGAACAGAGGCGTCTACGGTGGGCTTAGGTATCGACATCATGTCAGGACAGCAGGAACAAACCAAGCCATCAAATAAGTGTATGGAGCTCTACGCTTAGAAAGAGGAATCTTAGCCGACGGTGCAGTGTTCTTTCTGTGTGAAGTACTAGATGATCTGGCGAAGCCCTGCGATGAATGTTAGCTACCATCCGGAAGAAGCAAAAAGTTCCTTCTTATAGGCAAGCTGAACGGCTGGGTAGCGGCACTTCCAATGGCATAATGTACCGGACTGAAATACCGGACTCACGCATTTCTTAATCATAGTAGCGAGGTAACCGGGCGAGAAAGGGTCATCGCCGAATCGATGGCGGTCGCATGCCATAAGAATGATTTAAACTTGGTCCCTGCAGGAAAGCCACTCTCGGGACTGCTAATGGTATAAGAGTGAGCGTCGATCTTCTTCAACAGACCATTAACTTCTGAAGGAGTAAGCATTGCCAGTTCACAAATAGCCTCGCCAGAATTGCTCTCTAGATTCCTGAACAAGTAACACGCAAACTGCTTCAGACTCACATGTGACTTAGTCCTCTTCGCTAAAGGCTCAGACTGCGTCAGAGCAATATGATAGTGACATGTGAGGTCCCATAAAGTCTCGTAGCAGTCGGGCATGCGATCCTTTAGCTGACTCAATTCATGGTTGGAGGGAAAGTATTCCTGATACAGTCGGGCATGCGATCCTTTAGCTGACTCAATTCATGGTTGGAGGGAAAGTATTCCTGATACAGCATCTGACCCATGGGCAAACCAGAAATCCTGTGCATCTCATGGAGAGCCAAGCCCAACTCCCCTTGCCGGGTCAGAAAAGTATTCGAATCCGGGTTATAGAGCTCGCACAAAGCGAAGAAATGCTTCGCGCTGACAGGTAAGCTGTACATGGTGGAACGAATGGCTGCGTATAGACCACAAGCGTGCAACTCCTCGCTCCATCGGCTTAATACATACTTCGTCATACGAGCCCACCAAAGCTTGTCTAAATAATGGATCCAGCCGTAGAATCTATGGCGCGCCGCAGGCATCTCCCGTCCTAAGTCAGCAAGGCGATTCTTCAAAGTGGAAGCAGAAGCAAGAAATTCGTTACGTGGCGGTGCATCCAGGCCCAATACTCCAGGACGCAATCCAACGATATGATTCCTGCTCGAACCTGGAGCTGCCAGATGAGTGATATAGCCGCAGTGAACGCTCTCATGCTCCTCCGTCAAGCACCACGACATCTCCCGTGTCACAGCCTGACGCGCCGCAGTGAACGCTCTCATGCTCCTCCGTCAAGCACCACGACATCTCCCGTGTCACAGCCTGACGCCTAAGCTCAGTCAATGAGCAGTGTCGAGGAATCTTCGGCAAATATATGAAACCACCGCTATTTTTATGAAGCCACTGCTCGGCGTCAATAAACACGGCATCAGGATCTCTGACGGAGTCGCCAAATAAAAAGTCAGTCTTCCTGAGAGACTGAACGGAACTGGCATCCTTCACGAAAGGCGCATCCGTAATCAACTGTCGAAGAGCTCGATGTCCACCTTCCTTCACCACTTGGACAACCTCTGTCGACGTGCCCGGAACAAACTGAAGAGTAAGCAGAATAGGTGAAAAATCGTCGGAGGTGGAATAATACTCGTCACGACGTCCATCCACTGCATGAGATGAGAATGCTCTAGAGGGATATTCCACTGAAAACAAGCAATTAAGTGTTTGTTAGTTTCAGTTATAAAAGGAAGTTGAACTCATCCTACGAACGGGTAAGATAGAGTCACTGCCTTATAAAGGGTGAGACGATTTAGCCACATTATGCACTTATAAGATAGGATATATCAAAAACATATCCCTGCCTTATAAGGCACAATGCAGCGTCAAAACGCCCCCTTTATTTATTTTGAGATATGGTTTTGACCAAGCAAAACCCATCTTTAAAGCGTCGATCCTCACCAAGGAGAATCAAGGCTCTTCCCGATTGTCTCACCAAGGAGAACAAAATGGGGATAAAGGACTAATCTACAAATATGCCAAAAAGAGCTCACCAGCATACGAGGGAAGCATGCCATCAGCCGACGCAATAGGGGAGCGACCTCTCGGGACATGCGACATGACGATCTGCAAAGTAAATCAGGGGGTCAGATACAAAAAAAAATTTAGTTAGGGTGACAAACTCTAACCCTAAAATTTTATCCCCTCTTTTTTATAGTTAAACCCCTCAGATCTCCAAATTCTACCCCCTGAAAGATGAGCTCGAGGCGTCAAATCACAAACCCTAACCCTCATATGCAATCCCACAAATTCATGTATTAAATTAAACATGAAATATGCCAAAATTATGGAGGATTTACCTCAGGAAAAGCTCGACGATCCAACAAAAGTCAGATCTTGAAAGAAGCTCGAACCACGTGTTCGAGAGGCCTGAGAGAAATTCTATATATGGAAATTTTGAGGGATTTTTCAGTCTAAGGTCAAGAGGAAGGGTAAATCTAAGACAAATATGAAGGTTTGAAGGAGAAAAGATGCACGAGGGAAGAAAAAAGCAAGAAAGAGGACAAGGGGGGCCGGCCCTAGGAGGAGAAAAAAGAGGCTCTTTTATAATGTGAACCAGCCTTGAACCAGACCGAACCAGGTTGAACCGGACCAGACCAGTCTAAATCAGTTCAAAGGAGGCTGAACCAGGCCAAACCAGGCTGAACCAGGCCAAACCAGACTGAACCAGACCAGACCAAGATGAACCAGTCTGAACCAGTCTTGAACCAGTCCCGAACCAGCCTTGAACCAGGTTGAACCAGTCTTGAACCAGGTTGAACCAGTTTGAACCAGATTTGAACCAGAATTCAAATTGAAGCTAAATCGAGTATCAAAACAACTTCAAATTGACCGAGGGTTCAGTCCCTTGTCTATTCTTTCCTCTCCCACACATTCGGAAGGGTCGGAAGATTTTTTGAGCCTAATTACTGCCTTTTTTGGGTCATTATTAGGCCGGTTCGGCTCATTCGGACATGAAAATACTCCAATAAGGTATACGAGTATAAACTATTCCCTATTTTTGGTTGAGAAGTTTCTGGAGAATATTTTTCTAAAAATATTCTTAAGGATAACTCAACAACACTACGCCGGACAACGCGTCGCAAATAAGAACTCAGCGCCAACAATCGATAGTCAGTTCTATGTTGAACCAGCAAACACGAGCTAAAAATCAGAAAATCAGGAGTTGACTTCAAATTCAAAATTCCGACAACGGTCAGACAATAAATGTAGCACCGGAACCCTTACAAACATTCGACAAAGCACCGAATAGCCTGAAGGATTGAGGGAATCAAGAATAGGAGCCATTCAAAAGTCCCGTCATAATGATTGAAGGTTAGGGCAATCATATCCAAAGCATTTCAGACTCTTCTATAAAAGAACGAGGCTGAAATACTTTGGAGGGGGTATCTGTAGGCGTATAAAACTGCTTATAGGTCCCTCAACACATCTCGGCACGGTGATTCAACAAACTAACAAACCATCGGGCGACGTATCTAAACACGAACATTACTCCACCACATCGAAGCTAAGTGACACGCGACAAAGCGGATTGACAAAGCGACGAGGTTAACGAATTGCACGCAAACAACGGAATACATCCACTCGCGTGCGGAATCAAGCTAACGGTTCGGCGAGTCAATGAGTCATCCAACCGTGGAACGGATTCAAACTCAAACTCGAACTCCAAGGCGGATTTACTGCCAAATCGGGATTCAAACTACCAAATCAGAGTCCAGATCAACAATAAAACTCGGATAAACCGCGAAACCGGACAACGGACGTAACGGCGAACACCCGGCCAAAAACCAAGCCACCCAAGGGTGGCTCGGTGGCTGAGCCACCCAAGGGTGGCTCGGTGGCCGAGCCACCCCAAAATGGTTTTGAGGGGTTGGAATTTTAGGAGCCAAAACTCTGCTGGATTGAGAATTGGACTTGAATTTGCAGAGCTTAGAAGACTCGACTTCCAGATCTGGTTCTTGGCGAGCATCTACGTCAGATAAGGCAGGAGTTCGAGGGAGATCAGATCTGAGATCCACACGGTAATACTCCGGATCAAAACTTGGTTTTTGATCCCGAGAAGGCTATTATTTCCTTGGTGAAATAGTACCCCCGGCTGTTATTTCCTTTGTGAAATAGCACCTGTCATACCGTGTAGATCCGACCGGATCTAGATCGCGCGGTGGTCCACGGATTAACCCTGGCGCAGGCGAAGAACCCACAAAAGCGAGTGACCGCAAAATAGGAGCTCGTGATTCGTTCGACAAACAAGGAAGATTGTAACTTTTTCTTTTTCTTTTGATCTCGTTGTAACCGGATCTTATAAAAAGACCGAATCTTTCTGTAACCGATAAACTGTTACCAAAGAGTGCAATGACTTCAATGAAAGCAACAATTTTTCCCGCGAACAGTTGTTCTAATAAAAATCAACACCAATCAATGCCAGTCAACGCGTTGCGATAAAAAGTCAACACCGGGCGACCCGAAACCCTAAGATCAACACCGGTCAACGCGTAACCCTAGGTCAATGCCAGTCAATGCCAGTCAACGTGTTGCGATGAAAAGTCAACACCGGGTGATCCGAAACCCTAAGATCAATGCCGATCAATGCGTAAACCTAGGTCAACGCTAGTCAACGCATTGTGATGAAGAGTCAACGTCGGGTGATCACCAAAACCCTAAGGTCAACGCCAGTCAACGCGTAACCCTAGGTCAACGCCGATCAATGCGTAACCCTAGGTCAACATCAGTCAACGCGTTACGATGAAGAGTCAACATCGGACGATCTGAATCCCTAAGGTCAATGCTAGTTAACGCGTAACCCAAGGTCAACGCCAGTCAACGTCTTGTGATGAAAAGTCAACACCGGGCAATCCGAAACCCTAAGGTCAATGCCAGTCAATGCGTTGTGATGAAAGGTCAACGCCGGTCAACGCGTAACCCTAGGTTAATGCCAGTCAATGCGATATGATAAAAAGTCAATGCCAGACAATCCGAAACCCTAAGGTCAACGCCGGTTAACGCGTAACCTTAGGTCAACGCCGGTCAATACGTAACTCTAGGTCAATGCCAGTTAACGTGTTACGATGAAAAGTCAATGTCGGTCAACGCGTTGCGATGAAAAGCCAACACCGTTTAATGCATAACCCTAAGTCAATATATTGTGATAGAGATAGTCAGTTCTAAGTCAACTCGATGACACGAGCCAAAATCAACTCACCAGTTTTTAATTCAAGACTTCGACGACGGCCAGACGATAAACGCAGCACCGGAAGAATTTTAGGTATTCATTAAAATATTGAATAGACTAAAAATCGAAGGAGTCAAGAGTCAGAGCTAATGACAGATCCTTTTACACCAACTGAAGGTTAGACCGATCACATCCAAAGTATTTCAGGCTCATCTATAAAAGAAACGAGACTAAAACACTTTGGAGGGGGTATCTGTAGGCGTCAAAAATCACCTATAGGTCCCCGCACGCAGCTCGAGACAAAGAAAAGACGATAAACATCGCTATCCAAGTCACAAAAGCTTATCTGATGACAACAAGCGCATGAAGTGAGTCAACGAATCATGTAAAGCAACGAAACTTCGGAATAACGGAAACACGAATGTATCAGGAGTTACGTGTCGCTTACGAAAGACGAAGCACCTCTCATGTCCCATTTACTCCACATATGATTCAATCATGGAAGCTCGTAGATCTCCTTGTCGATTTTCTGGTGCATTTTGAATCGCGTGATTTTGAGTTCGAATGACGAAGATACGGCGAAAACGGACAGAACGCATGAAACAATGCTCTAGGCCCTTAGCGAGCGCGTGATTCTGAGTTCGAATGATGAAAATACGGCGAAAACGGACAAAAAACACGGAACAATGCTCCAAGCCTCAACAAGACACCCATAGGTGTCTCGACCAAGCCTTGGCCAAGACACCAAGAGGTGTCTCAGCCAAGCTTTGGCCGAGACACCCACAGGTGTCCGCAGCCCTCGAAAGAAAATTTTGGCATATTTAAGCTGCTTTTCGACCGTTAACCATCTGGATTTATTCCAACTAATAAAATATCATCCAAGAATATGGTTAAGTGGTTACAACTGAAGATAAGAGTGAATTGATTGTTCTTATCCGAAAATAGAGGTCCCAAAGCCTATAAATATAGACCCATGGCCTTCATTTTTTCAGATCTGAAATTCTCGAATGTTGGCGAAGCCCTGCTAAATTGAAGACTGAAGGAACATAAATTTCAGAAGAGAGGAGGAGATTGGATCGAGTTTGTCAGCATAAAAATGAGGAGCTTGTCAGATCTACACTTCCCGGTTTTTTGCCTTGAGATTGCCCCGTTGCGGTAATCTCAAGAAGAGTGGTTATCTCATTGTTGTCGAGATAATTACTTCGGTTTCTTGATTCCTTAGCGAATCAACGAAGATGCGGATTTGATCTGATCGTTTGGTAGTCCACGGATATCAATATCTCCATCACAGGCCATGATCCCACGCAAGCAGCGGAGGATAAACGTCTGTTGTGTTTGTTTTGACGAGAGTTGTATTTTTTTGTTTTCATTGTGTAAGAGTCTTATGAAAAGACTATCTTTTTTGTTGTCATTGTAATGACTGAAGTTGTAATGACTACATCAATGAAGACATCAACTTTCTCCCCAAATAGTGATAAATGAGAACAATGAAATTCTAACTCAATTTAATATAGCAAGATATGAATATAAAATTGACAATCAATAAGCTATATAAAAGAGTTTAGAAAAACTTCTCTACAAACACAAAGAACTAAAGAAATGATGATGAGGATGAATTCCTCAATTGAAATTGAAAGCTTCTTCTTTGTGTAAAACTTCTCTTTTGAAACAAAACTTGAGACAAAGTTTTAAACACCTCTTAAACACTTATAAACTTAATTAAACAAATCTCTTGGTTGGTCAGAATGTTAAATGCACTGGGGTATTTATAACATCCCAAAACATCAGCAAGAACCCAAGTAAAAGACCAAAAAGCCAGAAGAAGACAAAAACTGAAAGTAGCCGTTACAGTGTTATGAGTCGACTCAGTACTATTCATGAGTCGACTCATAAGTAACCGTTACAGGCTAAAAATCAACTTATGGGTCGACTCATAAAATTCATGAGTCGACTCATAAACCATGGGTCGACTCATAAGATCATGAGTCGACTCATAAAATTCATGAGTCGACTCATAAACCATGGGTCGACTCATAAGATCATGAGTCGACTCAGCAGAAACAAAACTCATTTTGAGTCGACTCATAAACCATGGGTCGACTCATAAGATCATGAGTCGACTCAGCAGAAACAAAACTCATTTTTCAGCATAGTTTGTGAGTCGACTTATGACAGGCATAAGTCGACTCAACCTGATGGGTCGACTCATAATGTTTGTGAGTCGACTCATAAGAAACAAATTATAAACTACGCAGCAGTTTATCAGTCGACTCAAAACTGTTCATGAGTCGACTCATAAACATGTACACAGAAAATAACAACTTTGAACCTTGTTAAAAAATATCAAATAAATTCTAAAAAATGTAAAATTTTGGGAATAGTTTATAACAAGATATTAAACATATTTGTAAAGAAACTTTGGAAATTACATTTGCCATTTGTAAAGGATCATCGTTTTAGCAAATGTGCACATATATGTGTAAATATGTAAACATATACATTTGATTTGGATAAAGAGGTGTATTGCAAAACTTTTGTAAAACAATACAATGTAAACTTTTGTATATATTAAGCTTAGAGAATAACACACGATATATACAATAATACCTAAATGATTGTAAACATGGCTGATCTGGATCTTTAACTCTTATATAAACCTGTAATAAGCCACAACCACTAGGAAACAAAATTAGTTATAAATTGTTTGTAAAATCATCAAAACAAAACAAGAGTGTAGGTTCAAAACTAGAACCCTAACACTACGTCTCCGCTCCTCACCTCGAGGAGATCTCAACTATCACAACTGGGTTTTCTACGCTCACCTAAATAACGTTTACACCTCACACTATGGTTTTCTAGTTCACCGAAAACTTTACAATCTCACACTCTTGCAATCCCACTTTACACCCTCTAAATATTGGTCTCTAGTCTATGTCTCCCTCAAGTGTTAGGAATTACAACATACCTCTAGGTATTACCACCTACCCCACTTCTCTTGTGACGACCCCGTCTCTCACCACATACTTCTCTCGGTGTATAAGTGTATTACAAAGTGTATCTCACAATTAGGCTCAACAATAATAAAATATTCTCTACAATAGGTGAGAACTCAATGTAAACTCAATCTCACAAATCACAATCCCACAACCCAATATATGATGTATGAAATCCTACAAGCTCAAATAGGGTGTGTGTGATAAAATAAGTATAAATAAAATCTAACTCAATTAGCAAACTAGCAATAATAAGAATATGAAAATCAATAATAAAATTACTAGAGAAAAGAGTTAGAAAAACTTCTCTATAAACACAATAAAGGATGAAGAAGATTGAGGATGAATTCCTCAATTGAAAATGCAAGCCTCCTCTTTATAAACTCAAACACCAAACTTAAACTTGAGAAATAAACTTTTAAACACTTAAAACTCTTGTTAAAGACCCTCTTAAAAACTTAATTCTGATGAGAACAATAGGGTTTCATATAAAAAGAAAAACCAAGGAACAAAACCCAAGCAAAACCAGCAAAAATGATAAAATAACAAAGGCTGGAAATATAGCCGTTGGAGCTGGTCAGTCGACTGACGGGATGCGTTAGTCGACTGATGAGCTGACTATTGTATTCATTTTCTAGCTCATCAGTCGACTGGTAATCTTTATCAGTCGACTAATGGATCATCAGTCGACTGGTTAGTCGATCTAAACAAAACAGAAACTATTTGATGATTGCATACACTTTCGTCAGTCAACTGACCAGTCAACTGATAACAGAATATCAGCCTGAATCGATTTTTAAAATGATTTTCAAGGCTCTATAAAAAATAGCAAATAAATTTCAAAAAATGCAAAACTTTGGGAAAAGTTTATAATCATGAATATGAACATGTTGGAAAAAGAATTTTTCAAATTGCTCTTACCATTTGTGAAAACTCAGAAATATTCAAAAATGCAAAAATACATGTTTTTCAAATATGTTGATTTTGATATTTTAGCTCAAATCAAGTTCTGAAAACTTGTGTAATATTTTTATGGACATAATAAAAGATGTTAGCATGGTTTGTATAGTCCAAAACATATTTGAATGTATTTTGCATAAAAACACCTATTTTCATGAAAATTCACAAATGTAATGTGTGTGTATATTTGAGCTTATATAATTAACACATATTATATAATCCTATACTAAGTATACCAGAAAAGAATCTTCTGAAGCTTGGACTTATTGATTGACTTAATATGCATAGCTTCAATATATCTTGTTTAGCTCAATTTCCTATATATAATAAACAACACAAAACAAAATACTAAAAACAATATTAGTTGTAAATTGTTTGTAAAATCATTATCAAAATAAGAGGACCCAACAATCTCCCCATTTTTGATGATGACAAGCAATTTACCAATATGCATAAAAAGTCAAGAAACCAATTTGAATAAATGCTATATACTCACAATTTTCTCCCCCTTTGGCAACATCAAAAATGGGGAAATAACAAAATGAGAGCTAGAAGCTCCCCCTACATATAAGCACAGTTGAGATATATAAAAAAAATAGGGATTCTCCCCCTATTTAAAAGCATGTAAGAAAGGTTAGCCACGATATATAAATAGATGGTGGTTGTGAAACAAGAATACATAAAGAATGAATATAACAACAACCACATCCACACATTTTCATAGAGATAAAAAGAAATGAACATGGACATATATATAAGCCAAAATTATGAGTTTGCAACAACTAACTCATGTTCACAACATATCAAGCCAAAACACATACTATAATAGTGGCATACCAACCATAGTGCATACAAACACAAAACAAACTACATATCAAAGTTACTACATCAAATGTTTTTCAAACCAAAAATCAAGTACATAAAAACAAAAATATAAGATCTGCATCACGAGGATGATGGTCCTGCATCCGGAGAGGGAGTGGATGGCTGCAAAAAATTAAGGATATCAGAAAGCTGATGCCCCAGGCCATTTACTCTACCAATCATCTCGACACGAATCTCCTCCTGCCTACGCTCAAGGTCGCTCAAGCGCCCATAAACTCCCTCTTCTAAGTTGTCTATACGGCGGGCCAAGAAGTCAGACATATGAGAGGAAGCAAAAGGGGAATGGTGAGGAGGCCTATAAGATGAGTCAGAAGAAGAAGACTCAGCTGATCTAGCTAGCTCAGGATATAGAGGTTCAGGAAAGGGAAGCTCATCAAGAGCATATTGGGTAGCCGGAATACTCATGTGATTCAAATCGGTGACATCAAAAAAGGTCCTATTTTGATAGATGGTTCCCCAGAGAGATCGACATCGAAATATTTAAAAATGTTAATAAGAATGGATCTATAAAGAAGAAATTTTGTATGGGTATGAGCCATAAAGTCGAATATAACTTCCCCCATAGAACATCCCTATTGCCAATGATGGCATAGATAGCATTATAAAGGTCTTGGGAGTAGTGGTCATAACCCCCTGCTTTGGGAATTAAGTTATAGCTAAGAATTCTCCCTAAGACCTTAGCAAGGAAAGTAGTGTTATGAGAATCTAGAGGGAAATGTCTGCCAGGCAGGATAATAAGAGAGTCTATGGCAGGATCATCAAACTCAATATCACCTAGGAGGGTATCTCCCTAGGTATCCTAAGAATTTCTGCAAGCTGATTTGCGGTAAAAAGAATTTGTCGACCCTTGACGATGGATGTAATGAAAGGAGTATTAGGGTCAGTGGAGTTGACTTGAAGGTTTGCACAAAACAACCGCATAAGATGAGGGTAATACGGGGGTGCATTTATAGAGTAGAAAAGATGAAATAAACCGGCATCTTTAAGAACAATATTGACATTAAGATGCTTGCACTCCTCATAATTTACGAATCTACCCGGAAAAATTTTCAACTGGCAGAGAGCGTGATACTTCCCGAGTAATGCGGGAGTAAGCAACTGATTTTCATAAAATTCTACATTTTCTACGGAGGGATTTTGAGTTCTAGGAGTGGGAGCAGGAGCTTGTGAGGAAGAGGCCTTTCCTCTACAAGTCCTGGGACGCTTAGAACTGCCTCTATGCATAATGAAGAATAGAAACAACTGATTGGAATCCCAGAATTTGAAACCCTAGAAATAATAAACCCTAAGATCTGAGCTCTAAAAGTGACAAGAGAAGAAGGAGATTATACCAGAAGCTCGACGGTCGACTGGAAGAGGACGAGCGACGGAGGGATCGACGAGGATGAGATCGCCAGTCAACAAAAAGAAGGGGAAATTTGATCGGTTGAATTTT
>NC_033796.1:67499451-67509160 GCF_001876935.1 Asparagus officinalis
GGACAGCCAAGATAATCTCAAAAACAAAATGAACGGCCAGGATTTGAATTTAAGCAGGTCGGGTTCAGAACCAAATGAATAAAATCGCAGAAATCTAAAAACCCAAGAAGCAGACAAGCCTGTTAGTCGACTTATCAGTCGACTGATAAGTCAACTGATATGCTCAAAATCAGTTTTTCAAATGGATTTAAATTTTAATCTTTTAAATATATGTAAATATATATAAAATTGAAACCACTCATTTAATTAATAAGTAAACATATCTCAAACAAAAATTTCACATAAATAAAATTTTCCTATATAATAATGTGATTGAAAAAAATGTTCACAAAAATAATTTTTAAACAACATCCTATAAACAAAAACTTATAAAACAACAAAATTAAAGAAAATTAATTTTGTTTTGGCATCCAAGCATTCTTGGTGCCGAAAGATTTTGGGACATGACCTCCATCATTTAAATTCAAGGCCCTAGGGTTATGAACCCATTTGGGCATATTTTGTGCACGGATTTGGTCATAGCAATAATTATATAAATGACACATTCGATTGCAATAAGTGCAATGAAGATGATGCATTTGTTTATATTGACCATGTGGATGTGCACGTGGAACATTTGCAAACAAAAGTGAATTATTTGAAGCTTTTTACAAATACAAAACATTTTTAAACAATGGTCTATTTGGAATATTTTGCAACTTAGAAGATTTTTGCAAATTGTAACAAAATTTTGCAAGATGTCCAAATCTACCACAAATATTACACTTAAACACATGTGGTTCTTTAGAAACATTTGGCAAAAGCGAATTTCTTTTTAAATCAAAACAATACTTGGCCAAATGATCAAAACGACCATAATATTCACACTTATACACATGAGCATGTTTATGGTTATCACTATATGTGTGTACATGTGTATGAGATGAAGAAGCTTGATGGGATGCACAAACATGATTAGGCTTGTTAGGCTTTTGTGCATTATAACAAAATTTAGCAATATGGCCTTTACGATCGCAAATTGAACACTTGTAAATTTTTTTTATACATATGTGCATAGTGTGTAGTTTTCTTGCAAGAATTTTCACGGGACTTTGCACATATGTCCAAAAGCTTTTTGTTATACAATGCAAGTTTTTAGTGTTGAATCTAAAGAGGATATTCTATTTTTAATATGATTCAACTCATTATTATCCACACAAGCATTGTTGTTAAAAATAGAACATGCATGATCAATTTTGAAAGAATTAAGCTCTTTTCTTATGTTCTCAACTTCTAACATAGCATCACATTTAGCATGAAACAAACTAGCATTTTCTAATATTAATTTTTCATTGCATTCTTTAAGATTTATATTTTCATTTGCAATGAGATCAAACTTAGTAGCTAGTGTTTCATGAGAGGATTTTATTTCGACATGCTTGCTTTTTAAGTTAATATAGCTACGTTGCAATTTCTTATAATCATGCATCAATAATTCATAGCTATGTGCGAGTTCATAAATAGTAAGATCATTTTCGTTATCGGGCTCGCATACCTCACTAGGGCTATTGCCTAGTGGTCGTGTGCATGATGAGGCTCATTGTGAACTTGAAGAGAACCGCCAAAGATCGTCGGATCATCTCCAAGTTCACTTGATGTGCTTCAAATAATTTTCAAATTGTATAAGCACTATCAAAATGAGCAAGTTCATTAGAAATACATGGACCAAAAGCATTATGCATAAATTCTAACACTAACTTGTTCATTGTGAACATTTTCTTGTCATGTTTGCTCCACTTGGATTTCTCCGAAGTGGGCACAATATAAGCATTGTCAATAACTTCCCATAAATCTATATTTCTAGATTCAACAAAATTTTTGAATCTACAACACCATTGATCATAAGGAAAGTTACTATATCTAGGAGCAACATTTATGTCATAATCTACACCGAACATATCCATCATATATGAGCAAGCGAATTAAATAATATTAAAATAAGATTAGCAACAATATTAAAGCTTGGACCGTTAACTCAAGGCGGTTAAACCTTAAATCAAGAGCACTAAGCTTTGATACCAATTGAAAGTACCCTAGAGGAGGGTGAATAGGGTTATTGCTAATCTTATTAGATAATAATGCCGATTAAAATTAATTAACAAATATATCCTAACAATATTGATATTCAATTTGATATATGCAAGGAATATATCCTAACAATATTGATATTCAATTTGATATATGCAAGGATATATGAACAAGAGTAAATAAACAAGTGATAGTGCGCAAATGACAAACACAAATACAAGATATGATCACGGAGTTCGGTCCTCACGACCTACGTCTTTGCTCCTCACCTCGAGGAGATCTCCACTATCACAACTAGGTTTTCTACGCTCACCCGAATAACGTTTATACCTCACAATACGGTTTTCTAGTTCACCAAAAATTTTACAATCTCACACTCTTGCAATCCCACTTTACACCCTCTAAGTGTTGGTCTCTAGTCCGTATCTCCCATAAGTGTTAGGAATTATAACCTACCTCTAGACATTACCACTTACCCCCACTCCTCTTGGGACGACCCCGTTTCTCACCACATACTTCTCTTAGTGTACAAGTGTATTACAAAGTGTATCTCACAATTAGTCTCAACAACAATAAAATGTTCTCTACAATAGGTGAGAACTCTATGTAAGATCAATCTCACAAATCATAATCCCACAACCTAATATATGATGTATGAAATCCTACAAGCTCAAATAGGGTGTGTGTGATAAAATAAGTATAAATAAAATCTAACTCAATTAACAAACTAGCAATAATAAGAATATGAAAATCAATAATAAAATTGCTAGAGAAAAAAATTAGAAAAACTTCTCTATAAACACAATAGAGGATGAAGAAGATTGAGGATGAATTCCTCAATTAAAAATGCAAGCCTCCTCTTTATAAACTCAAACACCAAACTTAAACTTGAGAAATAAACTTTTAAACACTTAAAACTCTTGTTAAAAACCCTCTTAAAAACTTAATTCTGATGAGAACAATAGGGGTTTATATAGGAAGAAAAACCAAGGCACAAAATACAAGCAAAACCAACAAAAATGATAAAATAACAAAGGCTGGAAATATAGCCGTTGGAGCTAGTCAGTCGACTAACGGGATGCATCAGTCGACTAATGAGTTGACCGTTGTATTCATTTTCCAACTCATCAGTCGACTGGCGATCTTTATCAGTCGACTGATGAATCATCAGTCGACTGATCAGTCGACCGAAACAAAACAAAAACTATTTGATGATTGTAGGCACTTTTGTCAATCGATTGATCAGTCGACTGATGTCATCAAGTCGACTGACCAGTCAACTGATAACAGAATATCAGTCTAAATCGATTTTTGAAATGAGTTTCAAGGCTCTATAAAAAATAGCAAATAAATTCCAAAAAATATAAAACTTTGGGAAAAGTTTATAATCATAAATATAAACATGTTAGAAAAAGAATTTTTCAAATTGCTCTGACCATTTGTGAAAACTTAGAAATATTCAAAAGTGCAAAAATACATATTTTTCAAATATGTTGATTTTGACATTTTAGCTCAAATCAAGTTCTGAAAACTTGTGTAATATTTTTATGGACATAATAAAAGATGTTAGCATGGTTTGTATAGTCCAAAACATATTTGAATGTATTTTGCATAAAAACACCTATTTTCATAAAAATTCACAAATGTAATGTGTGTGTATATTTGAGCTTATAGAATTAACACAAATTATATAATCTTATACTAAGTATACCATAAAAGAATCTTATGAAGCTTGGACTTGGATTGATTAACTTGATATGCATAGCTTCAATATGTCTTGTTTAGCTCGATTTGTTGTATATACTAAACAACACAAAACAAAATACTAAAAATAATATTAGTTATAAATTATTTGTAAAATCATTATCAAAACAAGAGGACCTAACACGGTTGACCGGACCAAGTTGGTCGGTCGACCGGATTCATGCACACTACAAGGTGAGAAATAAGTTCTCTAACTGGTCGATCGCGACAAACTGGTCGGTCGATCGGATGTGGTTCTGTCTGCAGGGTTTGAAACCAACCCTCTGGCCGATTGACTGCGACATGTGTGCCGGTCGACTGGATCGCATTTCCTGAGTTGTCTGAGACTCTTTTTGACGGGTTTTCCTAGTTTGTTTGGACTTGTTTATTTACAAGATTGCCATCCACGTTGTTAGGGATATAAATAGGACTATTTTAGGGTTTCTAAGCAATCAGATTGTATTCAAAGAGAATAGAGAGATTGTTCTTTATTCTAGTGAGATTGTGAGAGAGAGATTTATAATCTTTTATTACTCATAATCTAGAGAAGGTATTTTTGTTTGCCAAATGAATTGTTCTTGTGTTTTCTATTGTTTTCTTCTCAACCCACCTTTGATAATTCTGTGATCAAAGGTGCTCGCACTGCGACTCGTATTAAGTTGGTATCAAAGCGATCAGATCCTGTGAAGGGGGACTACGTGTATGGTCCTTACTTGATTGTAGTACAAGAAGCTAGGCAAGTTTTTTATTTTCTTAGAAGAAATCAAGAAATTAAGGAAGAAGAAGATGACAGAGAGTGACAATTCAACAAGGCTTGATGCTTTGGAGAAACAGATCGAAACAATCGGGTCAACTCTCACACAACTCGTCGATCTTATCCATGTAGGGAACAAAAAGGGTGAATCTTCTTCAAAGTCTAAGAAGAAACCTGTAGAATCCGATGGAGAAAGTGAAGATTCAAATTCCGATGATGAGGTCAAGACCGTCAAGACTACTCCACATCAAGGGGGTAGGGGTCCTTACCAAAGTCTGAATATTGATTTTAGAGTAGAGATTCATATTTATGATGAGAGTGTGAATGTCGAAAGGCTTGATGATTGGATCGAACATATGGAGACTTATGTTACTCTTTATGGCTTCTCGTCAAAAGAGAAGATCGTTTTTACGACATTGAAGCTTTCAAGGCACGTGTTGACGTGATGGAAATCCTATTGCAAGCAGGAGAAGAAGGCGATGTCATGGAAGAAGTTCAAAGAGCTACTGAGAAGGCAATTCTACCCGGTGAGATTCCTTAAGGAGTGTTGGTACAAGTGGTACAACTTACGCCAAAGATTCAACCGGACCGTTCAAGAATACACAACAGAGTTCCAGCAACAAGTGATGGTTCTCAACATAGAGACGGAGGAATACTCGATTTTTATGAAGTATATGGTGGGACTAATGAATACATCCAGAAGGAGATGAAGCTGTTCACGATCGATCCATTGCAGAAGTGAGTGTGAAGGCTATTGCCATTGAGGGCAAACAGAAGAAGGGCAACGAGACAAAGGGAGATTCCAAGCAAGTTGGAAGCAAGTCTAGTGGCTCTTAACCTAAGAAAGAGAAGAAGAAGGGTGATTCAGGGAAGGCAGGATTGACTTGCAATCACTACAAGCAGATAGGGCATGTGGCTAATCGGTGCTGGGAGAAGTATCCTCATCTGAAGCCAAAGGAGTTGAAGAAGAAGGAGGAGAAAAAGGTCATATGTAACAGCATAGGGTCCGAAGGAAGTTTCCGGGATGACAGAACCTAATAGCAATCTTAACCTTATGGCAAGGAAGCAGGCCGAGAATGAAGACGAAGACCCCCAAGGAGCAGCTCTTTGTTCTTAAGTTGCAGGTGAAGACCAGCTTAGTCGATGCCATATTTGATCCAGGGAGCCAGAAGCATTTGATATCTGAGGCCTTGGTTTAGAATCTGGGATTGATGACGATAAAATTTCCAAATCCCTATCCTTTAGGGTGGATTCAGAAGGAGGCGGGATTAAGTGTGGTCAACTAATGCACTTTCAGATTTGCACTCCACGAGTTATATATTGACGAGGTCACGTGCGATGTTATTCTGTTGGATGTTTAACAGGTTATACTGGGCAATCCTTATTTATGGGATAGGTATGCAGTCTACGACAGGCGGACCCAGAAGATACGTTCACCAAAGATAGCGAGCAGTTCATATTTTGTTCGACATCTCTTCTACAGGAGACTAGCTTGGTGGCGGTGACTCGGGCAAAGAGGCTAGTTAATGCAAACAAGAAGTTTATATTGTTATTCATTAGGCATTATGAGGAACAACTGAGTAGGATATGCTTGACCACCTTGAGCAAACTTCAGGAGGGGGATCTTGACAAGTTGAATGCCAAGTATGCAGACTTGTTTTTAGAGATCACGGGACTACCACCATGACGGGGTGTGGAGCATGAGATTATGCTGACAGGCGAGAGTTTCTTGCCGAATATAGGTCTATACCGCATATCTGTACAGGAGTCCGAGGAGATAAAAAAGCAGGTTCAAAAGCTTCTAGAAACAGGAGTGATAGTGCTGAGTTGTTCACCTTACAGGTTGCCAGTGTTGTTGGTGCCCAAGAAGGATGGAGGCTAGCACATGTGCATGGATTATCGAGCGCTCAACAAAAAACGGTCAAGAATCATTACCCACTACCACAGATAGATGATCTTATGGACTAGTTGGAGGGAGTAAGATTTTTCACAAAGTTGGATCTGAAGTCTGGTTACCATCAGGTGAGGATTCGGGAGGATGACACTTGGAAGACTGCATTCAAGACCAAGCAGGACCTGTTCGAGTGGTTGGTGATGCCGTTTGGATTATGCAATGCTCAGGCGACCTTTATGAGACTTATGAATGACTTGTTATGACCTTTTATAGAGTATTTTGTGATAGTTTACCTCTATGATATCTTGGGGTACAGCAGGACCTGAGAGGAGCATCTTGTTCATGTCGAGAAGGTGTTTGAAGTGCTACAGAATGGACAGCTAAAGCTCAATGGGAAGAAGCGTGAATTTAGGAAGGACGAGTTGGTGTATCTCGGCTTCATCGTAGGGAAGAGCCAACGGAGAATAGATCCAGATAAGGTGGTGATGATCACGAAGTGGCTGACGCCTAGGATAGTGACGGAGGTGAAAAGCTTCATGGGGCTTGCCAGTATTTGTGTAAGTTCATTTGACATTTTTCGACTTATGTGCCACCTTTACATGGCCTTACGAAGACAAAGGTTTAGTTCGAGTGGGGGAGGACACATGAGGAGGTTTTTCAGTTGCTGAAGAGGAAGATCTCGAAGGCACCGGTGTTAGCGTTGCCAAATTTGCAGAGGACCTTCGAGGTAAAAATAAATGCTTCTAGCTATGCTATAGGCACTATATTAATACAGGATGGGAAGCCAGTAGAGTACCATTTTGAGATGTTCACTGTTGGCCTTCTTGTTTTGATGATGATTTACAAACAATTTATATCTGATATTATTTGTTCTAGTGTTTGTGTTTTATATTTATTCTAGGCAAACAATATGTTGGAGGATGGATGGAATTGCGCATTCACGATGATATTCAATGGAGGTTGGCGGAATTATGGAGTGAAGCCTATGCAATTCAAATTAAAGATCCAAGTTCTAGCTTCATCCGTAGGTGTACCAAGTTGAGCTACATCGAAGATCAATCAAGCTTGGGTATATTTAGTTTAGGTTTTATATTATGTGTGTTAGTACTTTAAGCTCAATCATATATACACACACATATTTGGTTTTTATATATATAGTTATATATATACACAAGTTTTGATTTATGGACTTAACAATCATTGTATACATATTTCATTAAGTCTATAAAATTATTTCATAGGGTTTCAAAATATTGTTTATGTCAAAACATCAAATTTCATGTATATCACATTTTCATGTTTTGGACACACTTGCAAAATACATGAGTTTTCACAAATGGGAAACTCAATTTGAGAATTTTTTTCTAACATGTTCAATTTCATGTTTATAAATGTTTTCCAAAGTTTTATCAATTTTGGAATTAATTTGTTATGTTTATTTGAATTTACAAAATCAAGTTTTTAATAAGCTCATGTTCGTACACATGTTCGTGCATGTTTTTGCAAAACTGATGCGTTTTCATAATTGGGAAATGTGATTTGAAAAATTTCTTTGTTTACCATCATATATACAAATATTTTCTCAAGTTTTGCTAATTTTGGAGTTGTTTTGTTATTTTCAATTGAATTTACATAAACATGTTTTCAGCAGTTTTTTTTAGAAACTATATATCTGTGTTCAAACAATTATTTCTCTCAACTGGAAAGTGATATTTCAGAAATTCTTTTTCTAACATATTCACCTACATGTCTAGAACCGTCTCTCAAAATTTCATAATTTGTGGAGCTGACTTACTATTTTTAATTGATTTTACAAAGTTAGATACGCAAAATTCCAGAATCTATCAAAAACAAAAACTATCTATGAACAGTACGGTCGACCGCTACAGTCGACCATGCTACAGTGCAGTTGACCACCACGGTCGACCGTATATAGTCCAGAGAGCTGTTTTGCAATTTTTCTTCTCACGGTCGACCGTCGAAGTTACCGTTGCACAATAACTGTAACTTGCTGATTTTTGTTTTTAGTGGGTTTTTGAGGTTTTTTTGGTTGTTTTCTTCTACCCTATATATACTCCTTTGCAATAACTATTTTCATCACCAAGAGAGAGTTTTAAACAAGTTTTAAAAGAGATTAAAAGTTTGTTTAGTTTGTTTTAAGTTTGGGGTTTTTGTTTACAAAGGAGGAAGCTTCGTTGTCAATTGAGGGATTCATCCTCAATCTTCTTTATCCTCTCCTTTGTATTTATAGAGAAGTTTTTCTAACTCTTTTCTCTAGTAATTTTATTATTAATTTTCATATTCTTATTATTTCTAGTTTGCTAATTGAGTTAGATCTTATTTCACTCATTGTTTACACACACCCACTTGAGCTTATTGTATTTTCATACATAGTATATTTGTGTTGGTGAGAGTTGTAATAATTGAGTGTGTGCTTTAATTGAGTTCTTACCTTGTATTAGAGAACAAATCATTTGTTGTTATTTGAGAGTGTTGTAGAGTTTTCGGTTAGCTAGAAAACCATATTGTGAGGTGTGGAGTGTAGACATTGATCGGTGACCGTTAAAAACCGATACTGTGAGGTGTAAACATTTTTTGGGTGAGCGTAAAAAACCCGGTTGTGATAGTGGATTTCTCCCCGGGAGTGGGGAGCGGAGACGTAGGACGGAAGGTCCGAACTCCATGATCATATTGTGTATTTGCATTGTTTATTTACACTATCACTCTTATCTTGTTTATGTTTATTTCACCCTTGTGTTAATTTATATATCCTTACATATATTACCTTTTTTCTAGGATATATCTCTTTATTCATATTGCTTATTCTTGCTTATAACTCTTGTATATCTATCTTGCACGGGTGAAAAAATATTTTGAATCATAACAACACCATTGGAGCATTAGGGCGAAATATTGAGGGCATTTAGGAGCAATACTAGACAATTCATAGCCAAACACAGATGCCATTCATTCCATATCCATATTATAAAAATATTGGCAAATGTCAAGAAACAATATGTAATCAAAACACAGAATTAGCATAAAAAGAGTAACTTGCGATCTTTACACTCAAAGAGCAATTAGACCTTAAATCAAAGAGCACAAGCACTGATTGCCAATTGCTTAGACGCGTGCCGGCGGGGGGGCGGGGGGAGGGTCTGTGGTGATTAGCTTCCCGTCCACCTTCAGGTCTTAGCTTATAATAATCCACTATTTATGCCAATTTAAAAACTAATAGCAATATATTCTTG
>NC_033796.1:67510160-67575009 GCF_001876935.1 Asparagus officinalis
AGGCGTTCAGCTTATATCGGACGGGTTCAACCATTTGGATACTGAAAATTAACTCAATAAGGTATTACGAGCTATAAACTATTTCCTATTTGTTGTGAGAAGTTCTGCGAGACAAATTTTTCTAAAAAATTCTTAGGATAATCTCAAATAACAGTACGCTCGGACAACGCGTACACAAATCGAAGACTCAAATGCTAACAACGCGGAGCTGTTAGTTGTACGTCGAACAATACAGACGAGCGTCTACAGACTGGAAATCCAGGAATTGACTTCAAAGTTCAGAATTCAACAACGCGTCAGACAATAAAGCAGGACCGGAACCCCTACAGCGATTCTACACAAGCACTTGAATGGCCCGACAGGATGAAGGAATAGCAGAACAAAATCATATTCCAGGTCCCGCGTTCAACCCGACAAAGGGTAGGGACAAATCATATCCAAAACATCCAGACCTTTCTATACAAGAACAGGGCTGGAAAAGCTTGGAGGGGTATCTGTAGGCGTAAAACTGGTATAGGTCCCCTTGCACACAGCTCGGGCGATGATGCGACAAGATCGACGAACGTTCAAGCAACGGAAACGAACTAAAGAGGAAACGAACGTGCATGTGACAACGTTTTTGGTTCCGGAGTCGACGGTCTTCCAACAAAGTGTATTGAACTCCAAGAACACCGACTAAGTTTAACTGCCAATCGGATCAAGTCAACAAATCAACAAAAACAACCGACCAACGGACAAAAAACCCGGAAAACAACGGAAAACGACAAAACCAGCGCACCTGGGGGAAACTCGGCCCGAACCGAACACCCTAAGTGGCTCGGGCCCCCGCCGAGCCACCTTAGGGTGGCTCGGCCAAGGCCGAGCCACCCCTGGGTGGCTCGGCTATGGCCGAGCCACCTAGGGGTGGCTAGGCTCAGAACTGTGCAAACGCACAGTTCTGAGAGCCTATAAATAGGCCTGGTACTCGTTCATTTGGAGGACTTCTTCTGAAACTTTGGAGAGAGCCGAAACTCTGCCGGATTGTCACCTCAACTCGGAGATCTGAAGGCTTGAAGACTTGGAGACCCGGATTTGATTCTTAGCGAGCACCCGCACCGAAAAAGGCAGGAGTTCGAGAGAGTCTAATCCTCAGATCTACGTCGTCACACTCCGGATCTAAGCTTGGTTCTTAGATCCCGAGATTCGAGCGGTCGTTTCCTTGGTGAAACGATCCCTCCCGGCTATTATCTCCTTGGTGGGATAATACCCGTAATACGTCGTAGATCTACTTGGATCCAGATCACGCGGTGGTCCACGGTAAGCAACCCCGGCGCAGGCAAACAACCCACAGAAGCAAGAGACCGGATAACAGGATCTTGTGATTTGTTCGGTAAAAGAGAGAAGTTGTAATTTTGATTTCTTTGTTTTATTTTGATTTTCATTGTAAGCCGGATCTTATAAAAAGACCGGATCTCTTTGTAACGCATAAAGTTGTTAACTGAGTGCAATGGAATCGATAATGAAGAAAACACCAACTTTCCCCGCGAACAGTCATACTTCTAAAGTCACTGAACGATGTGATTTTCCTAACGTCTTCATTTTCCCAAATGACGTTCGTTTTTCTAACTTAGGCCTACCAAGTGATGTGCCTTCATTTCCAACATCGTCATACTTCTAAAGTCACTGAACTATGTGATTTTCCTAACATCGTCATTCTCCCAAATGATGTTTGTTTTCCTAACTTAGGCTTACCAAGTGATGTGCCTTCGTTTCTAACATCGTCGTACTTCTAAAGTCACTGAACGATGTGATTTTCCTAACGTCGTCATTTTTTCAAATGACGTTCGTTTTCCAACATTGGTTTACTGAGTGAAAAGCCTTGGTTTTCTTTATCATAAGTCATTAAACGACTTAATATTCCTAACATCATCATTTTCCCAAATGACATTCGTTTTCTCGACAAATCTACCATGTGTCGAACTTCATCCTTAATACTTAGTTATGTTTTGAACCTCGCATTTGATATGGGGTCTAAAAGTGACTAAGGATAGAAGAGAAATCTTAGTATTAAAGTCTAAGAGAAACTCTTTGACAACTCATCATACTGAGAGGAAAAGTATGGCTAGTCCAACTCAAACGGTAGTTGGTAAAGACCACTCAAGTCCGTTGACAGCTGAGAGTTTGCTAAAAATCCTAAGTTAGAATGCTTTAAGAGAACAATATGTGGATAAAATATAAATTTTATTCATATACAGTTGAAAGTACAAAAACTCAAAGTACATAGATTGAACTTAGAAGACTTGAACTACAATACGAGGTTCAGTTACAAGTTCTTGCAGCTACAATACGAGGTTTGGTTACAAGCTCTTTTGACAACATTCAGGCTATAGTACGAAGTTCAGTTACAAGTTTTTGACGACCTTCGAGATTGCACTACGAGCCTCGTCCGCAGCAAACGCGCTGTCTTGTTGTTGAAGTTCCATCTTCCGTTCCTGGGCATGAAGTCTTCCCCATACCCAACTTTTAACTTTGGTGCTTGTAGCACATGTTTACCTACTTGGGTAAACTGACTACTAATTAAAACACCACAAGCTCTGAGCATAGGATCAGCACTTCTCCCATCTCCGCAGAACGTGAAGACGACACTAACATTGTTGATGACTCCTAAAAGAAGCACTTCACTGAGCCTGTGAAGTTGCCACATAGACCGAAGTCTAGCAAAGGGACTACATGCTTGGGGGTACATGGCATGTCAAAACACCAAGCATATTTGAATTTAAGATATTTCTTCGAGATTACATTCAAAAGTCCAACAAGTTGAAGAAACATGTCTTGATTTCGACTCTGGAGCACTAAGAAATCCTCAAATGAGTGAACTACTACGAAGACTAAGAGATCAGGGATCAAGTCAGAAGAGTTACCTAAAGCGACAAAGTCATCAACTTTGCCTACCTTACCGGCAACGATCATCGGAGCTTGGAGTCTAATAGGAAGCAAAGGTGGAAGTCTTAAAGTGGTTTGTTTCCTCTGAATCGTTTTGGAAACAAGGCACAGAAGAGGAAGATGGATCCTCTCGAAAAGCGACTGCCTATTTATAGGCGAAAGAGCCAACCAAGTGGCTGGGATGCGTTACACGAATCCCTAAGCACTGAATCACCAAAAGGTACTGAGAACGAAGCGGCGCAATCAATTGCGTTCATAATTAATGCCAAAGAAAACGTGGCTCAAAACGACGCATTAAGTACTCAAGACTTAACGTTGACGACATGAAACGATGGATTCTTGTGGATCAACAGTCTTGGAACTGTTGAAAGTTGCCACGTCGTTCAACGAGATTTATTCTCGTTCCTAAGTCAAGAATAACGAGGATCGCTGTTTCAAACTGGATTTAAGTATTGAAACTCGATTGAATGTGGATTCGAACCTCGTCCTCGACGAAGGTCATCCCTCTATTGGACTCAAGTGTTGAAACTTGATCGAATTTGGGATCCGAACCTCGTCCTCGACGAAGGGCGTTCCTTTAATTATACTCAAGTATTGAAACTTGATCGAATTTGGGATCCAAACTTCATCCTTGACGAAGGTCGTTCCTGTAATTATACTCAAGTGTGGAAACTTGAGCAAATTTGGAATCCAAACTTCGTCTTCGATGAAGGTCGTTCCTCTAGCCAACTCGAGTATTGAGACTTGAGCAAAATTGGATCTGAACCTCTTCTTCGACGAAGGTCGTTCCTCTAGCTATACTCGAGCAAAATTGGATCCGAACCTCATCTTCAACGATGGTCGTTCCTTGAATTTTACTCAAATATTAAGAACTCTATTGAAATCGGATTTGAACCTCGTCTTCCACGAAGGTCATTCTGATAATTGGGTTCAAACACTGAGAATTAACTAAATGAGATTAAAACTTTGTTACGAATTGGAATTCGAATCCAACCTCGTATCAAAGTAACAAGGTTCGTACTTCAAATCGTAAATCATAAAACAACGAAGTTCGTGAACTTTGGCATTAGATTACGCATTGAGGTGCAAAGTAGAGTTAGTGAACAAAGACGTCCAAAATTTTACTTATAAAAAAAATATGTGAAGAAAAGGGTTACAAAAGTCCGATAAAAAAATGGAGCAAAATTGATGCAGCAATCTGACGAATTTCCTCAGTGAGCTTAGCTATGGATTCCTGGTTTTCTGCCTCAACATCAACCAAAACATGTCTACGCAGCTCCTCATCGGAATAGACGCTCATGTCGTTTACAGCTTTTTCTAGCTGCTCCATTCGATCAATTTCAGCTTGAAGCAAGGGTTGATGTTGCATTTGTTTTGAAGCCAATGTCTGCTTCATATCCGTCATGCCTATCAATTCAGCTTCAGCCTCTGCCAGTTGGGCCTGAAGAGCCTTGATTTGAGCTTGAAGATGGTCGACCTTACGTTACTTTTGAAGTTCAGCATTTGCAACCTTTCTACCCTCTCGGGACAAATTCTCTTCGATCTCTTTGAACTCCTTAATCCGTTGCTTAGTCTCAAGCAATTGATGGTTAAGTTCAAATAAGGATTCATCCCTTTGCCACATAGTTTGCATAGCCCGTTCTTCAGCCAAAGGATAAAGAGATCGAGACCGACGATTTTTCCATTGATTGAAAAGATCTTCAACCTTGGTCAGGTGCAACCAATACGGTAATACTACAAGGTCAGAGGTCAAACTCTTCATCAAGTCTAAGAAGGGCACCAGCACCTCTTTAACGTCTGCAAAATTCCCTCCATGATCCAAAACCTGAATGGAGGATTCTCTCAGAATGTTGAGAAAGTTCTCCGATATTTTTGATACGGCAAAATTTATCGCCGAAGATGGAGGAGAACCATGTGTGCTACTAGAGGACACCGTTGCATGAGAAGCGGCAGAAGAAACTCTAGCTGCTATGAAGACTGGCGGCGCATGGCACACGGTGGGGCATGAGAAGCGGCAGAAGAAACTCTAGCTGCTATGAAGACTGGCGGCGCATGGCACACGGTGGGAGCGTCAGTAGTTGTAGCAACCATTGCAGTAGTGGTAGGAGCAGCAGCGACTGTGGTACTTGGTACGACACAAGTCTCGGTCGTCGTAATGGAACTGGTAGACACAACACTTGTATCCATAGTGGCTTTAGCTTTAGCTATGGTGGTTGGAGCAGATTCATCTCCCTCAGCTTCTTCAGGGTTAACAGTCGGATTATCAGCTGGGCCTGATTCCATAGCTGAACTTGGAGGTACCCTACTTTTAGTCGGGTCATCAAAAGCCAATCTCGCCTTAATACCTGCATCGGTAAAGGCAGTGGAATTTGTGGAAACAACTAAGCTCGTCGAATAAAGTCGTTAGTATCTTAGAAATCCAGAAAGGTAAATGACTATACACCTATCTTACCAGGATCAGCAGTAGCATCTTCGATGTGAGTACTCGGCGCCGAACGAAGTCCAGAGCGGAGTCGAGCTAAAGGAATCTCATCCTCAAGCTCCGAATCCATCTCAACATTGAGTGACTCTATCAAAGGAGTCATGGGCGGAGAAACATTATGCCTTGGTTTTTTGGCGACGCGTTTAGACTTGCGCATTCACCCGATTTCCTTAGACTTTTCCCCCACTTGTCTGGGGGCCTCTTCTTCTGCAGTTTGTTCTGAATAAGAAGTATCAAAGGGAAACAAGTCAAAATTAAGACTAGTCAAATCTGGCATACCGGTAATCCCTTGGTCAGGATGTGGTTTTTCGAGAACTGGGGATTGTCGATGAGAGCCTTCAGCAGTAGACCCACGTGGAGCAGACTCGCAAGGCTCATCCATGGATGCAAAATCCTCAAATCCACCAAGATTTGCTCCATCTCTGAGAGTGTCTCCAATATCGGAAGCAGCAGGCATGTGGCTCCCGTACTCGTCAACATGAGGAGATTTATGAGATACACTCTCATTTAGAGCCACATCTATCTCTTCCTAACTCTCATGAGGGCTAGGAGGAGTGGTTTCCTCTACCCCAGCACTCTCTTCAGCATGCAGGAACTCTTTGAGCCCTGGTATACGGCTTCACCTAGAAGCATTCCCGGATCTATATCGGCGCTGGATGTAACGCAACCCCGATGAATTTACGTTAAAGTTGGGAATCACTGCGTTTGCTATGCAATGCCACTTGCAATAAGCAATTATGGTCCGAAGCTGTGGATTTTTTTATGGAAGCAAGAAACGAGCACCTGTGCCACCGACAATGGTCTAATACCAAGCTCTGGCCCCAATGATTAAGCTACAACCCTCAGATATTAGTTGAGTATTAGGATTACCAACGTACAACTGGGTGTAGCCGAATTGGCGAGCGAAGCAACAAGGCAAGTAAGGCTCCAACACGCACACTGGGCCGAAGCGATAAATATGATACCTAGGGCGAATGGTCATAAGCCACATGAAGCAGCCAAGCGATAGAGAAGAATAGCCCCGACCATTGGATGCATCCACAAGGGCCTGTCCGTAACTGGTTCTGGGGAAATAAGGAAAGCATCGATTGAATTCCCATCTCTTGTGGTCGCGGAGAATGCGCCTCACCAAGGCCAAGTAATGGTGCTCCCAATGTAAATTCTCCAACCTCTGAATGAAGGGAATGACTTCACCCTCTCTACGAGCAGAAAGTGTACCCATAAGGGTTGGACAATGTAGAACAACCAATGCCATGAAATAAGTGTATGGCAAGCCAACCTTTGGGTTCTCGTTACCTCGACAAAATTGGTAACATAAGCTCCGTAATACATAATGAATGTAGGCGAACATGGCAGGGAGAAGGGCATAAGAACGACTGTGCACTAAACATACGGTAGGGAACACCACCTCCATTGGCAACGAGTCGAAACTTCTAGAAACAACGACGACTTGATGGAGCCATAGCATAAGATACCCTACCAACAAAGTCTTGGAAGAAATAGGCTCTCCACCTGAAAGAAGTAACTCTCAAAGGTGGTACCAACAGGGTAACCTTGTTCATCTGAATCCGATACCCGATGCATGGGAGGATAAGTAAGTACCCGTCGTGATAATTTACTTAGGTCACAAGGACCCAAGGGAACCACGGGGTCATTTTTATGCTCCAAGTTCTTGAAGAGATATCGAGCCCAGATGCTATGGCTAAGGAGTCTCTCACCCTTCTTATTGAGCCGTCCTTCCACATTCATACAAATGTTGTAATGACACATTAACTCCCAGAAAGTCTCTACTATTTGGGGTTGCTCCTTCTCTAGAGCAACTAACTCCCGTTGACCTGGGATATACTCCTCATACGGATAATTCATGTTTGGCAGCCCGGAGACTTCTTCCATCTCGTGAAGAGCAATCCCTATCTCTCCATCAGGAGTAAAGAAAGTACGGGTTGTAGGGTTATACAACTCCAAAATACCAAAGAACTGGTGGGAGTTATTGATCAACCCGAATTGTGTCGCTCTGATGGGCACATAAAGACCAAACTTTTGCAGGTCTTCCTAGTTTTCCTGCAAAATGTATTCAGTGATACGAGGCCACCATTGTGTAGGACTCCAATAAGACCAGCATGGAGTTCTAAAGTCCTTAGCAGGGAATTGACCATTTCTCCTAAAGAATGCACGACCAAAAGTGTTAGCCTCTTCAGCAGTCTCACCAATCAGGAGTTCTTTTTGGAAAAGCCCAGGGTACAATCCGGTGATGTAACGACCACCACTATCTATCTTGGTGCCGCTACGAGAAAAGTGACCACATATGACCCCATCTTGTACCGGGCTTAAATCCCAGTCCATTCTCCTGGGAGCCGAGACAATCTTCAAAGCAGTAAGAGAAACATCACGCTCCATCCGAGGCAAGAACAAGTTTCGTCCGTTTATAGTTCTAAGCCATTCATATGTCCCGATATCTAGCAAGTCAGGATCCTCCGAAGAGTCTCCGAACAAGAGAACAGGCTTCACAATAGGTTCACGATTGATAGACTCTAAGGGAGCATCAGTGATCATACGCCTAAATGTGGAAATTGAAGGGTCAGAAAGAAGATCCACTTCTTCTAGCCCCTGTTCTCCGAACAAAGGAATGCTCTCAAGGGCATAGTAACGAGGATGAATTGCAGATGTTTGAGTATCATCCGCTCCGAGATCACCATGTTGGGGAAGTAGAGTAGAAGGATATGTGACTGCACAAAAAGACAAACAATATTAGTCTCAAGCAGTAGTCACGGCCAAATAATACGAAGGTTACTCTGGTAACGAACGTCAAAATTCGTTGGAATAATGAACCTCGACAGGGATAACGAGGTTCATTAGTTCAGCGAGGTTCGTTGGAGAACACGAAGTTCATCATCCGGAGACAAAATTCGCCAATCCAACGAACGTGATCGATGAAAAGACAAAGCTCATCATATAAATGAATTTTGTTTAACAATTCTAGAGGGTAACCCTCGTCAAAATAGCCAACAACGTTGGACATGTGAAGTGCAACTTGCGAATAAGGCTCATCGAAAGACGAAACAAGTCATAGAGATGAGAATCATCAATGACGAGCCTCATCTAGTCAAAGACGTCATCTTTATGATGAGTCTGGAAGGAACTGTTCATCATTCCTCAAGAAACCCAAGTCTAAAATAGACAGGGTTGATATCCCTCAGAACGCAAATCATACATTTAAGATCTATTACCTGAAAAAGTGGGTAGAGCACTAGGTTCGTGTGAAGAGCCAGCAACCTTCTTACCCTTACTCTTGCTTCGGTCTACAACGGTCTTAGGGGCCATTGCTTTCGCTTGAAGAGCTTGCGAAGAAAGAAAGATCGGAATTTTGAGAAGAGAAGGAGTTCAGATATCCAAATGACGAAGAGAGAAGAAAAGACTTCTCAATTGTGATACCCTATTTATAGGGGCGGGAAAAAGGTCGAATCAAGGGTCGCGATCTTCAGTTAAGGTCGTTTGATGAGATCTCTCCCCAACAAGATCTACGGACGGGATTCACGGGGATTTCCAATCACCAGCTGGCAACCATTCGCTAGATCTTGGAAAGGCACATAGCAGTGATGCTGACGAAGCTACGAGGGGTTAGTTGTCAGACGATGGTTATTCTGACAAGGCTCGTATAAAGGGGCAGACTACAGGACGAACCTCAAAGTAACTTTCACAAACACGAGGTTCATGACAAAACCAGGTTCGTGAAATAAACTCCTCAGGTTCGAGATACCTATTCAAAGTATTTCAGACTACATACGACCCGATTCAAGTCCGAAAACTTTGAAGGGGGTTTTGTAGGCATTAAAAAATACTAAAATTTGAAAGGTGAAAAGAAGGGTCAGGGAGACGAACCCCTTTTTAATCAGAAACGAGGTTCGTTGTTTAGAAAAGATCAACCTCGAGAATGAGAGTCGCCATGCAGCAGAACTCAACATCGAAGGATAAAGTTCATTATTGAACGAAGAGAATCTACGAGAATCGGAGCTCGTCATTGGACATAAGGTTCGAGGTTCGCTAGTGAATACAAGACTCGAAGCTCGTCATTGGATACGAGGTTCAAGGTTCACTAGTAGATATAGGGTTCGAAGCTCGTCATTGGATACGAGGTTTAAGGTTCACTAGTAGATACAGGGTTCAAAGCTCGTCATTAGACATGAGTTGGACTCTAGCTGTCAAATATGAAGCTCGTCATTGGATACGAGGTTCGGAGTTCATCATGGGAGGTGAAGTTCATCAGTGAAAACAAAGTTTGTCATCAGACTTAAGGCTCGTCAGTAAAGACGAAGCTCATTATCAAAGAAGCTCACGAGGCTCGCCACGCAGCTAGTATTAATTTTGGTAATAGAAACTTTTTTTTTAATTACTTGTCATGTTATACTTTAGAGTCTGAATTATAGCATTCTAGAAAAGGGCATGCTAGTATTTCAAAAATGAATCAGATTACCAAAATGAACTTGTTGCTTGGACTGTCTAATGTTTAGTTTAGTTGCTATTATGTGAACATTGTCTAACTGATAAAATGATCAGAAAACCTTTTATTTACAGACAAAAAGTCGATAAACTTTTAGGGTTGATACATTCAGATATTTGTATCCCCCTAAATGTTAGAACTCACGGTAGTTAAGAATATTTTATTATCTTCATAGATGATTATTCTAAGTTTGCACATGTCTATCTTATCTCTAGAAAATTAGAAGCTTTTGAATGCTTTAAGAGATATAAGAAAGAGTTTAAAATATTGAGAACTGATAGATGTAGCGAATATAACCCCAAGAATTTGAGAGTTATTCTGTTCAACATGGATTAAAAGGATACAACAATGTCGTATACGCCGAATGGTGTAGTTAAGAAAAAGAATAGAACATGGATGAATGTAGTTAAATGCATGTTGTCTCATTCAGGTCTCTCTAAGAAATTTTAGGGAGAAGCATTATTAACTGCAAACTATATTTTAAATAGAATTTCTACTAAGTCAGTTGCATCTATACCTTATGAGTCATGAAATGGGAGGAAAGAAGATCCGAGTCATCTCAAAAAATGCGGATGTATAGGTCATGTTCTCATCCCAAATCAAGTTTGAGATAAGTTGGACTATAGAAATTGAAGTGTAGATTCATAGGGTATTTAAAAAAATCAAAAGGTTGTAGGTTCTACAATGAAGAAAAATGGGTAATTGAAAGCAGAGATAGTGAGCTAGCAAAAGTTAATTGGGTAATTGGGATTTATCAGCTTATGCGTGAAATCAGCGTGATAGTGAGCTAGCAAAAGTTAATTATGATGCTGCATGTAATCCTAGCCTCGGGTCATCTGCATGTAATACATCTGAAGCCTTCCTCACGAGCAAATTACATACCTCTTTTAATAGCTTTCATCAACTCATAAATAATTGGGTCAAACAGTTGTTAAAAGTATTGAGAAATCGCTTTTAATACAACTCTATGACTGTCTCTAATCACCACTCCAATGGTAGATGACCCGAGGCTAGGATTACAAGCAGCATCACAATTAACTTTTGCTAGCTCACTATCACGCTGATTTCACGCATAAGCAGATAAATCCCAATCAAATTGTGTCTTGTTTACACGACAAAATTTAAAAAGGTAATCCAAACCTTCTGATGAAAAATGGGTAATTGGGATTTATCTGCTTATGCGTGAAATCAGCGTGATAGTGAGCTAGCAAAAGTTAATTGTGATGCTGCATGTAATCCTAGCCTTGGGTCATCTACCATTGGAGTGGTGATTAGAGATAGTCATAGAGTTGTATTAAAAGCGATTTCTCAATACTTTTAACAACTGCTTGACCCAATTATTTATGAGTTGATGAAAGCTATTAAAAGAGGCATGTAATTTGCTCGTGAGGAAGGCTTCAGATGTATTAAAGTTGAATTCGATAGTTCAGTAGCTGGTACGGCCTTGCAGATGGATTCTTATGCCTTGGACCTGCTCGGACATAATGTTGAGGATACTAAGTTGTTGCTCGAGGTTTTGTAGATTTCGTTCATACGGAAAGAGAAGCTAATGTTAAAATAAGGACAAATTTTGTAAACAGTCCCTTTTGAACTTTTAATCCCAAAAAAACCCTAATTTGCACTTAATTACAAAAACCAACCTGGTTTCAGCCTCAGTGCTAAAACCAGGTCGGTTTTTGAAAAAAAAATTTCTGAAAGGATTAAGTATGTTGAGAAAATTTATTATTAGTACCGAAAATAGGAATATATATTACAAATACATTTTTACCTGTCTCGTGCCAATATGATGCGAACAATGACTCTCCTGGAGGTACAAAATGTCACAATGTACAGGATTCGGGTCCATAATAGATATAGCTGAGATTAAAATATTACAAATTCATAATATGTCGCAAGGATTAATTAGAAATCATACATTAAAAGTAGATCCCAAACATAGTACAAAACACTACAAATTACAAATACGAATGTCATACGGGAACATTAACATTAACATTACAAAATCAATGCATACTCCTAGCTGGACAACTATTTTTGTTGTGACCCAGCTGATTACATCTACTATACTTATTTTTCCTCCTAATTTCTTCACGACCTTCATCCATACTATTTCTAATTCGTACGGAATGAGGGCGTCCCGCTAATCTTTTCACCAAAGGAGGTAATATTCGTGGCCCGTCTTGTGCCCAATGACGACTATCATATGGTGGAGAAAACACTCTTTGTACTTTTGTTGATAGTTGTAAGTTGAATAACAATTTCCGGAGAATTCGTAATGTGAAACCCTTGCACCACCCTGTAGATTAGAGCAAGCCGTGACAACATGTGAACAAGAAAGCCATTATAGTTATGGTACATTGCAAGTGCACGTACATGTGCGATCCACTAGTATATTGACTTTGTAAGAGCGACTTTCTCTATGTGATATACTCTCAATGACCTCCCATTCATTAAAACTGTATCTTACGATATGAAATGACCGAGCTTGCATAATTCGAGCCGCTAACAGTTCTTCAACCTTCGGCGTGAACTCTGAATGGATATTTTCACCAAGTATGCAATGTCGGAAAAAGAAGTTATTAAGTCTATAAAATGTTTTAGCAACTAGTGACTATATTGGCATACTGCGTGCTCTCCTAAGCACACTATTGAAACTCTCAGAAGTGTTTGTAGTCATCATACAGAATTGTTTCCCGTCATCTTCACATAAAGCCCACTTATCAACATTGTTTTGTCCCAAACTAGTTTCAATCCATTCATCTGCAGCTCGCGAAATGAACTTAATCCTCTCTCGTATTTAATCATAGACTAATTTTTCTGTTGCACAACCGGCTTTCCAAAGAAGATCTTGAACCTGCCCGTTTTCATGCTTCTTCTTGAAGTTATCCCTAATATATCGCATGCAATAACGATATGCATGTGGTGACGGAAAGTGTTGTTGGAGTGCTCTTGGAATTCCTTTCATCCTGTCTGATATGAATGTAATCGTCCGCGCCCCCACACCAGGAATATGATATCTAATGCATGCAAAAAACCAAGCCCAATTCACTGTGTTTTCAACATCAACTACTGCAAACGCCAAAGGAAATAATCTGTCATCTGCGTTAACTCTGGTTGTAACAAGAAAAATGCCTTTGTACTTACCGTACAAATGGGTGCCATTGATACTAAGAATAGGACGATAATATCTGAAACCCTCAATACAAGGCCCAAATGCCCAAAATACACTTGTGAACCGATGTTCTCTGCCATCAACAGGTTCTGATGATAATTCATAAATAGTCTCCGGATTTTCTCTTTTGAGTGCTTCGAGATAATGTGGTAAAATCTCATAAGATTTGTCGCAATCCCCGAATATTTTATCATCGCCTTCCTCCTAGCATTCCAACACTTGATGTATGATACATCCAAGCTGCACACAGTATGCACTAGAATACATATATCTTTTGGCCTTAGATCAAGATCCTCCCTTAGATGTGGTAAAATCAATTGATATATAAAAGAAGAGGACACATGCTTGTTATTCATCTCTAATCGAGGATTGCTACATGTGTGGAGTCCGTTGTAAACCGTAATTTTAAATTGCCCGCCAACTCTTACACCCGAGCATGAATTTAGCTTCCAAGAACATTTCGCATTCCCGTCGTGGTGTCCACCGTTATCTTTGTCTTCATCATCTTCGCGATAAAAACAAACCACATTATAGCTTGTTGTGTTATTTTTTATTGGCCTAAACTTGACATTTTTTGCAATGGCATACAAGCGAAGCGTATGGATCAATTTCTCCTTACTTTCAAATAGATCCCCTTTCATGAATGAGAAGTTCTCGCCTTGTGTGTCATCAACGATATTAGTTCCGATAGGAATTCTTTCCATCATGGAGTTATCAATCCATTCTTTTCCTTGAAGTTCATCGGGCAGCGGATCCTCTAACACGACGTACTCATTATTAGTATAACATCTGTCAATATGTTGGTTGTCCCCTTTATCGTGATCTATCAATATCATGCTATTAATTCGTAAGCCGTCCTCTTCATCACCATCCTCGGATTCGACACTTGCATTATAATCTTGATGGGACGTGTTAGTATCGAAAGCATTTGACATGCCCACAAACAAAGAACCGCTCATGTATTGTGATTGTGTCCAGCCTTCATCCTGTTGCAGAGATAAAAAACTGACAGAGTCAACTTTAAGGTCCTCTAACATGTGGGAATACATTCCGTCGTGATTCACCGATTTGCCCAAATTCCTCTGATGTTTTTCAATAAACAATTCCACCGAACGCTTCTCGTCGTATAAGACTGCAATGAGACCCATATCATAGTCACTTGATATTTGAATGCCGCTTGTTCTATTCCCCCCAACAGGATAATTACAAATAACATTGAGTTGATACTCACGTGAGTTGGTTAATACAGGTTTGTGTAATTCATTAACTAATTCATCAAAAGTACACGACTTTGATATAAACAAGGGCTTCGTCACACATCCTTCATAAACGGGCATATTATCTTGGAGATAGTTAATCTTCCCATCATATGAACAAAGAACTAGGACTCGATCGTTCATTGTTACCTCTGAGGAGTAAAAAATTCAATATTAATATTTGAAACTCATAATTTTACATAGTGAATCTCTTAGACCGATACTAGAATTTTTAATCAAAATGTTAACCAAGATATTGAGAAATTTTAACCTAATTTTAATATTAGAAATTTTAACCAAATGTCAAGCCTTAATATTAACTTCACGGTTACAAATTTTGATATTTTCCCCTCTAACCTCATATACAATATTGTTTAATTTTTCTTCGCAAAATGCCCAAAATACTTCCAAATTTATTTTAAAAGCTAATTTCTTACAAGTAATCACCAAGACATTGAGAGAATATATATAAAATTAAAATAGATTTTTTTTAAATTTACCTTAATTTTTTGACGATGCCCTAATTCCAGTGATCAACGGCGGCGACGGCGACGACGACGGTGATGGTCGGTGGTGGGGGCGGCGCCGGTGTAGGGAGGTGAGGGGGTCGGGTGAGGATGGACGGAGCTAGGGTTTTTGGGAGAGAGAGAGGGTCGGGTGAGGTTAGGGTTTTGGGAGAGAGGGAATGTCGGGTTTCAGGGGAAATGGGGAAGGGAGCTGCGTTGCGGTTTTATAGTGCGCAACTCCACGGGACTTGAAGTCAAGTCCCGTGGAGTTACAGGGTAGATTTTCTAGAGAGTCGATTCTCTGAAAAAATCAACCTCAAACTTCACGAGACTTCAAGTCCCGTGAAGTTTTTACAAATTTTGTTTGCACATTCAAAAATATTTACGGGACTTGAAGTCCCGTGAAATGTCGTAAGTTTTTTTTCAAAAACCAACCTGGTTTCAGCGCTGAGGCTGAAACCAGGTCGGTTTTTATAATTAAGTGCAAATCAGGGCTTTCTTTTTTTGGGATTAAAAGTCCAAAAAATGATTGTTTACAAAATTTGTCCGTTAAGGGCCTGTTTGGTTATTTCCTAAGAAACCAAAAAATAGAAATGAAAACCAAGAAATCTCAAAAAGTACAATTTCACATATTTCCATCCCTAAAACTCACCCACAACATCTAATAAAATATTATTTTTATCCAACAACTCATCCACCACATCTAATAAAATATTATTTTCATCCAACAACTCATCCATCACATCCACCACATCTAATAAAATATTATTTTCATCCACAACATCACTCAACTCATCTCATCTCATATTTAAAAATCACTCACATCATCCAATAAGATTGTGACAACTCATCTCATCTCATTAACATTTCATTTCTTTGTTTTCCTCCCAAAAAGCTAGGAAAACAATTTCTTTAAGTGTGGGTCATATCATCCAATAATATAATGACAACTCATCTCATCTCATCTATTTTCTTATTTTTAAGAAATAACCAAACAAAAGAAAACAACCTAATACAAGAAATAGGTTTCTTATAATTCATTTTCTTATTTTTTCCGCCAACCAAACAACATCAAAACAAGTTTTCTTAAAAAATCACTCACATCATCCTATAATAAAGTGACAACTCATCTCATCTCATCTCCATTTTTTTGATTTCCTTCTTTTTTTAGCCAACCAAACAATCCCAAAAGCTATTATTCTTAGAAATAAGTTTTCTTTTCTTTGATTTCCCTCTTTTTTTAGGGCCTGTTTGGATTTGTATGGGTGAATGAAAGTTAAGGGAAACTGAGTGAAGAGAAGGGAAGGGAAGGGAAGGGAGTTCACTTCACCTTGATTACACCCCAATTTGGGGTAACAATTTTTACACTATTAGGGGATGAACCAAGGGGAACTAGAGTGAATTAACTTCACCTCCTAAGTATTCCCAAACAAGATGAATGGAGGTGAATAGTTCCCTAACTTTCCTTCACCCTCATCCCCTCAATCCAAACAAGCCCTTTAGGCAAACAAACAGCCCCTAAAATAAATAACGGCGGTGCCCCCGTGAGTAATTCCGCTCCTGCGGTTCACCATATCTTGCCGTGCTCCCAACTTCGACTCCCCATCACTTTCTTCGAAGCCTCGTTACAGCAGCCGTCGACGACCGTCGTCCCTCATTCATTAGAGACGACAAATTCGTCAATCAAACACAATTCAAAAAATATAAATAAATAAATAAATAAATAAGCCCTAAGGCTAACATAGATTTCTGCCCCAATCTTCGTCCGCTCCTCCATCATGGCGTCCACCAATCTGGAGACCGAAGCCGCCCCCGAATCCAAACCCCAAGAGAACGGAAACCCTAACCCGAGCCCTGGCCTCAACGATGTAGTCGTCGACGTGTACTCAGCTTCGGCCTATGGCGACCTCGAAAAGCTCCGGTGGTTCGTTGAGAAGGAAGGGCACCCCGTCTCTAAGCCCGATGCTAATGGCTACTACCCTTTTGCAGTGGGCGGCGCTCAATAATTATACTGATATCGCTTATTACGTAATTGAAGTAAGTTTGGTTTCCTAATTCTTGAGCTTTTGGTCCCAATATGTTGGGAGTCTGACTGAGAGTTTTTTACCCCCCATTTTTGGTTTGTGCAGCATGGGGGAAATGTAAATGCAGTTGATGGCTCTCAGCAGACTGCTCTTCACTGGGCCGCAGTTCGAGGGGCGACTGCAGCTGCAGATGTTTTGCTGCAGAACGGAGCCCGGTTGGAGGCTGCTGATTTGAATGGTTATCGGGTAATTTTCTGATCAAAATTGTAATTTAATATATTAAACATGGACATTTTTTATGGTAGGTTAGTGAATTATTGTACTTTTTTTCACTTAAAAAGGAATGGGGGAATGATGGTAAGAAACAACACTATATTATGGTGAGTTATTGCTTGATTATCATGAATGATGATACTGAATATTGGATGAGCTTGCTTAAAATTTCTAAATTGACGTGCATACAAAGTATTGGATTGTCTCAGCGCAGTTTGTAGAATATAATGTACAAGGACAACAATTTGTTAGATTTTTGTTTGCAAGTGGTATATGTGAAAAGCAAAAAGAAGTAGTTAAGTTACCATTAGGAACTCTAAGATTATACCCTTTTTCTGGTGTTAAAAATTTACGCCTTCCCGGCATAACATGAAATGGTTATAATGATATTTTATATCTCTGCTGTCTGGGTGTGGTTTTCTTTAGGGAATTAAGAGAAGTTTTCTGTTAAGGAGAGAAAAAGAAGATTTCAAGCAGGTCACCTATAACCAAGATTTTGGATATAAGCAGGTAGCAACATAATTGTACCAAGTATTTGGCATGTTTGGCTTGTTTAGGAAGAATTAAAGTCTTTATACCCTGTTATTCCTCTATGGAGCCTTAATTTGTTAGTTAATGATTTGCAAGTGATGTTGTCGGTTACAATCATGTTTGTTAATCTGTTTAAATCAAGGTTGACTTTAGACTTGCAAACACACTTTCATAAGATAAATGAACACATAAAACTTTACGGAAAATTTCAGTGATGGTACGTGAGCTTCTTGAAGTTTGCATATTTTTAACAATTGGTACGTGATCACTTTGGGTACCCAAGACTCATATTTTGTTACGACGGTTAGTTTCTGTTAGAGTAAGGTCATGTGACATGTAATTTATTTAAGGAAAACCTTGCCGTAGTCTTATGCTGGGGTAACTGATTTTTTTACTTATGCTGGGGTAACTGATTTTTTTAGACATTTAGAACCCATCATTGCAACCAATTATGAAAAAGTTATGTCTCATAATTAGTCATGAATTAGGACTTAGTTAACTTCCCTCAAAAGTTGGAGAAGAATTATCTTGTGTCTTCTTCTAACCTTGTTTTAGTCTCTAAACCTTTAACCATTTAATCCACCTTCTATCTTTATCATATGTCTCTCCCTATCTTTCTTTTCTGTAACCTACTTTCTTCTTTGATTTCTTTTTTTTATTTAATTTACGTTGCTTTCTAACCTGCTTGCTCACAACACTTTAGGGAGACAGAGTTCATAGAGATAACAAAATTAGTAATAAAAACAAGATTGGGGATTAAAGTGTGTTAGACAGACTTAGACAAAAGTAGGGAAATAGAGAGAGAAACAATTTAGAGATAATATAAGTTAGAGAGAAGAAGAAGTTAGGGAGGTGTGTGAGAGAAGTTAAAGACAAAAGATTAGAATGGGAATAATGTTTAGAAAGATACTTTACACGGTAAAAGAAGAGTACGGTTTAGAGATTTCTCTCTAATCCTAACCATCTTTTACATCCATATCTAACATTTTATGTCACTGACTCTTCTTACCAACCAGTCCTCTCTGAGATCTCTCTGAAGAGTTAGAAGTGTTAAAGAAAAGAGAGAGTATACAGCTATAAGTAAATTATGGATATAAATATAAAGAATAATTATCATGAGCAATGATAAATTATTCCAATTTACATGCTCATTAACCTATTAGCAGGATTCCATTTGGAGGTACCATAAGCAATAAGGAAAAATATTAATTCCCAATTGTGAAAACATGCAAATCTTGGGTATCATTATGGTAATTTGTTTAAAATTAATATTAACGACAATTCAAACCCAGAATCTACTTTTACTATTCACCAATTAAAGTATAATGCAAAGAACTTGTAAGCAAAATTTTTTGTTGCTTGTACCAGAACCCAATATAGTTAGAAGGACCTTCTTTATTTGAAAAGAACTTTTTTTCACGGTTCTCACCCCCACCCCTTCACCCTGTATCAGCAGCTGTTAAACTGAAAGGACTCTCGTTTGCATCCTTAAAAGCACTAACCTTTGCTTCCTTGTTAACGTTTGCTAAAATTAGCGCATAGTTTGCTTACAAGTTGCCATGCCTTCACTCAGTCTAAGCCATTTTCCCTTCAGTGTGTAAGATATAATTAGTTAAATGAGATGATTAAAATGTTTTAATAGTTACCCGAGATTTATAATTCATGCCGTTCAAATTGTTTTTGCCGAGGATACATCACTAATCTATTATCTTTTTTAACATTGAATAAAACCATTCACCTCCAACCCAAAAGTTTCAAGTACTAAGGTTCAATGGCATGTTTAGTTTACTGAACCCAAAATCTCCAACTTTCTCATATGACTCTGGCTATGCTTTCATCTCCTCATAAGATAAGGTCACCTCACTAAAGAAATTAGTAAGAAAATATTTATCTTTTCCTCAGGTTATTTTATTGTCACGTTCTTTTCTTGTCCTTGTCTTTTTTGTGCCTCTTCTTTCTCCTGGAAGTGTTGGGATGGATCCATACCCTACCCTAATGTGTATAGAAGCGTACATGACTACCAACTTAACCTATCATTATGTAATAAGCACCTCTACTATTGAAACATAACATCTGCTATATAATATAATTTCGAACAAGCTTATTTTCCATGAACTATCATTTACGAAAATTAAATGACCAAATCTTAATTATCGATATGGTCAAAATAGATCTTATTAAAATACAAATTTGTTCCATACTCATGCTTTCATTGAACATATCACTACACAAAGCTCAATTTCAGCAAGCTTTTTTTTTTAATTCAAGTGCTTCCTATGTTTTCCTTTGCCACATCTTGATCATGGCTTAACCTCTCTTGTCTGGATTCAAAGTCTACAATATCTATCAGGAACCTGGGGAGATGATCAAGTTATATATTATCATTTTATGTGCTTATGGGGAAGTGGGGTTGCTTGTTTAAATTAGCAGCGGCCGCTTAATTTCTATTTTACAAAGACCAACATGTATCTAGCAATTATTAAGGGGGAACTGAGGAAGTAGTTGGAACTTCTCCACTCTAGGGCTATTAACTGGGTTTCTTTTGTACTAACTTGACTTGCCTAATATTTATGTGAATAAACCATAGTATTGACGTTTAACATTTTTGCTTATATTTTTTAATAAGCATGCTGGAAGTTCCATTGCTTGTTAATGTGTGCAATGTATGTACTATTCATGAACTATGTTCAATGGACTATTTGAATTTTTTGTGTTGATTCATGGTTACTCTTTCATAGGCGGTCCATATTGCAGCACAATATGGACAAACAGGATTCTTGTATCATATCATGGCGAAGCATGGTGCAGATTTTGATGCATCTGATACTGATGGAAGGAGTCCATTACATTGGTATGAGTCCCTTGTTCATTGATATTAAAAAGTGGATGTTTCTTTTTAAATAACTAGTCTATAATCTTTTCAGTATTTTGACTAAGGAATGATCAGAAAAGGTGTGCATGAACTTCATGTGGCTGATAGGTTGTGCTTGTCTTCTTTTCTTAGGTTGTATGACTGCAATAGGCAACCTGCTTTTTTTCGTTTTTGTTTTAATTGCTTATCTTTTATAGGAAATGTAAGCTAAAACACCATCCATGTAATATTAGTATATCAACAATAAATCAAAGCATACTGCATTGAAAAGGTCAATAAGCACTGTGGAACCACTTCATTCTTTTTTTTATTCTAATTTATTAAGTTTAAAATCTAACCATCAAGGTAAACAAAAAAGGCCTGTTGTTTAGCTTCAAGTAGCTACTGTTAACCATCTATATCCATTTGCACTTAATTTATTTGCCTTCTAAAGTTGGGGCCTGTCAGAGAGTTGTCATCTATTTTATTACTTTCACACTGTAATGAAATATTTCCTCTGTTTTTCATTGGTCAATGTGTGAGATCTACTGTATAGTTGCACTACAATGTATTAACAACTGCCACCTCACTAGCCTTGTTTGAACCCAAGTCCATGTGTTGGATCTGCTTTTCAACTCCTTTTTTGTATAGAAAAGTAGGAACATTAAAACAGCCTTAACTCCATGTCAGGGAAATGGAGGCACTATCTCAAAGTTCAATCCGTTTATGCCCATCCATCAGGACAACTAGGCTGCTACAAGGACCAGCATAATAATTAGTGATTTGGCAGTAGATAAGTAAGAAGGGTTTCACATGGAAGGAAACGTGCCTAATCGTGATTGCACTTTCCTGGATATGCTGCAGTATAACTATTGGTAATCGTGCTGGTCCTGTCAAAATCATGGTAAATACAAGGACCACTGTGCAATTTTGGCCAATATCAAAGTTGTCAACTCTGTAGGTGCTGATTGTCATGATTGCTGATTCTCATCAATTGTATTTGTCTTTACCATGGAGTAAAGGCACAAAGTCTAGGAACTCTAGCTTTGAGCCAACGTCCATCCACATATTGCTGCTGTTGGGGAAATTTGTCTTTGTTGTCACTGCAAAGGGGTCAACAGAGGAATTTTTTTGCGTCCCTCTCTGTTGCGCTTAATAATGGGAAATTATGTTCTTGGCTCGCTATATTTCCTGGCACTTTAGCCTCTTGCTTAATGGCAACTACAACTAAAAAGGAAGATGTTCCCACTTCTTCACAGAATGTGACAAGGAGTTGGATTTGGAGCTTTACTGTGTGGTATATACATATCCAATGCTGTACTAATATGCTATAAAAGACTGATGATCTCTTGGCTGTAGGCCTTTCTCGGGTATCAATCAATTATGCCTCCAAACTAACTAAATCATGGAAGCTGAATCGAAAATGAAATTGTAGAGTAAGGGAAGGGGCGCAATTTTGTTTAGGAGACAGAGTGGAGGGGATAACATAGCCATTGCTTTTTCATAGTTTATGTTTTCGGTTGTTATGTTTAGAGTATTGTCATTGTGCCTCTTGAGCGCTGGGCCTTCAATCAAAAAAAGGGTTTTGACATGTGATTAGTAGGCCATTGAGGACTAGCCTTGTCCATAAAATAAGGTGAAACTGCATGGAGTGTTGTTTGTTTATATTCATATCCTGGTTTTATTGTTTCTTCTTGAAATGCAATGCGCTCTCAGGTCTCTTTAACAGTAGAAGCCTCAACTGTGACAGTAATAGAACTTATTGCGTAATGTGTACATTTGTCTTAAACATGCATTTTCACTGTACAGGTCTGCATACAAGGGATTTGTGGATACAGTTAGGTTGCTCTTATTTAAGGATGCTTACCAGGGGAGGCAAGATAAGGATGGTACTCTGAAGGCTTTTTCTCAACCTGGTGTTATCATTTAACTCTTTTTTCTTTTCATAAATTGATCTACATATCAAATGTTTGAGCGAGCACAAAATTTAAAAAGTTTAATATCTAATGTTTCCTATATGTAGGCTTAATAGTCAACTATATTCTCTTAGGCAGATTTTTGTAAGACGATCAAGTGATGAATTTTGCCTCACAACCTTACCTAGTAAGTTATTCTTAGGACAAATTTTCAAATTCGACCCATTTAGAAACTTAATTGCCAAAAACGACCCATTTCCAATTTAATTGCCAAAATCGACCAGTTTCGGCCAACTAGCTGAAACTGGATCGATTTTAGCAAAATAATTTACGAAACTTCACATGACTTCAAGTCCTATGAAGTTTAAGCACGTTGTTATTTACGAAAGTAAGGTGATTAAGAGGAGGAAAACATCACGGAACTTGAAGTCCCGTGATATTTTGTAATGTATAAAACTTCACGGGACTTCAAGTCCTGTGAAGTTTCAGTTGAAATGAGAAATCACGTGCGGCGTTGGGGGGCCTTATATAGCCATACCCGCAAACTCCACGGGACTTCAAGTCCCGTGAAGTTACAGTCTCAATTTCCAGAGAGCGGACTTCAAGTCCCGTGAAGTTACAGTAGTCCCGTGAAGTTTACGGGTACAAAACTTCACGGGACTTTAAGTCCCGTGAAGTTTTGGGCGCCCCTAATCAAGCCCATTATCGGAGCTTAAACTTCACGGGACTTGAAGTCCCATGAAGTTTCGTAAAGTTTTTCCCCAAAATCGACCTATTTTCAGTCAGTTAGCTGAAACTAGGTCGATTTTGGCAATTAAATTGGAAATTGATCGTTTTTGGCAATTAAGTTTCTAAATGGGTCGAATTTGAAAATTTGTCCTTATTCTTAGTAAGTTATTCTCTTTGGCTTGAGATGATTGGAATTTAGGGTGTTGCACTACATACTGCTATTTCGCTAATCATAACAGGATTGTTCATATATCGTTTTGGAGCAATGACATAGCCTTGATGCTTTAAAAAGGTTTTGAGCATAATATGCAGTCTTAAAATAACATCTCCTAACAGGAGATTGTTGTATCCAAATAATGTTCACATGCCAGGACGTAGCCAAGGTATATCTGAGGGAGGGCATGTGGCCTACCTCAAGTTTGAAGAATCCATTGCATAATCTAATTCCTATACAAGTCTGTTCTTTTGTATAGATGTGTGGCCAATCTCAGCTTTATGTTTGCTCTTCTATAACAAACATTAACTGTTATCTTTTCTAACTTTCAATTAAATGTAGAAATCTTGATAACTTTATGAAGTTGTAAAATAGTGCCCCTCAATATTTTTCTAGATCCATATTAGTTTTTTTTTTTTTGTTAAAGAAGACAAACAAGAGAGAAAATAATAGGCATGATAGAAGTTTCTCATTTCAAATAATAGGCATGATCAGGAATAAAATGATAGTCTAGTACTTATATTTGAAATTCTAATAGTTTATACGTTTACTTTTTATTAAAAAAATTTCATATGATTTATGATTTCAAGTGAACCTGATATTGTGCTCAACCTGAACAAAGTTGCTGGTTCTGCCCCTGTTCACATGAAAAACCATGGTTTCTTATGTCCCAGAATTGCATTCAAATTTGTGTTTGATTGTAAAACAATTTTGTAATGTTAAGAATGTTCTTGGTTTGCATATAAACTGCCTTCAAAAATCTCTTAATGATGTCAGAAAAGTGGTTTTTACTGAGTCAGTAGCTGTAAATATCTAATCTAGTGGAGCCATGTTAATCCTCTTTCTCAATGTTTCCCCCCTTCCTTTTATCCAAGATTGCAATAGTCTGTGCAATGCACAATTGTGAAAATTGGACCTGCTAAAACATATGTTTAATTAGGTGAACTTTAGGACGCTAATCCTTAATGTGGATAAGAACATAAAATTTGCTGGCAATAAAGGTTATATTTTAGAGCTCATAACATTAACCATATTTTACGTGCTATGTTGATAGGCTGCACACCCCTGCACTGGGCTGCTCTAAGGGGCAATGCGGAGGCTTGCACCATGCTTTTGCATGCAGGTACTAAGAAAGAGCTTCTGGTGAAAAATAGATCTGGATTTACTCCTGCTCAGCTGGCCTCTGATAACGGTCATCAGCGTGTTGCCTATATGCTTGTATGTACTGGTGTTTTGAGTAAGCTTCTGGGTTTTATAATATACTTCGCACCTTTTCTCATGTCCATTTATTTCAAGGTCATATACAGATATATGCAGACTTGCATGTGTTCATAAATACACAGAGAGCTTGAATCTTGGAAAATCCTTTCTGTCCAAATTCAGCAGCAAGCACTTCATATGGAAGTTTCATTCTATCCAAATTGATTGTATTTATATAGAGTGTCCAAAAAAAGGGGGGGGAAAGGAAAAAAAAAGAGTCTTCTTGCCTATTCATCTAATAGGTATGAAATGTACCATAAAAAATTAACATTTTTCGTACATCTGTTCTTTGGTGTTGCTTATCCAAACTCTTGATTTTAATCCAATTTTTTTAAAGCTTGTGCATATCACTTTTTTCTCTGAATTTGAGATTACTTCCTGTCTACCTACATGCTAGTTTTGAAAGTGTTATCTGAACACTTTATAGCAAAAAATGTTTTACTCTACCTGAGAAACGATCAGGGCACTTCACCAGGGCACAAGTGTAATGTAAAAATAGGGGAGAAATTGGTGTTGCTTAAAGGACTTGATTAGAAATTAATTATAAAGAAACCATAAGAGAAGAATATAAACAACAATTGGTCATAAGTGTTATGATTTATTTATTTAGTTATTTATTTATTTTTGTTGTTGCTTCCATAGCCATTCAAAACCCTGTCATGCTCTTTCAACTATGTCATTGTCATGAAAGATACACAAGTAGTGTCAAAAATTAGCCTATTTCACCTCTAATATTATACCAAAAGATGTTTTCCCTGTTCTAATCTTTAACATTTCCTGTGTTGACGCGGACGCTCAATGCACTTGATATACATGTTCAGGGCTCACTTTGTGCCTACTTGATGCATAGAGAAGAAAGATGAAACCCTTTTGTAGGCATCATAAACAGTGTAAATCAACTTGAACAGAATTGGTTTTAAATTTGGATTGTGATTACATTTGAATGAGAATGATTTGGCTCCAAATCCTTTCGGAAGTAACCAAGTTCCAACTCTACATGTATACACAGCCTAGGTGCACAAACAACACCACATACACGAACGTGTTTCCTTCAGCTGGAGACATATTTTATTACTGATTCTTTTACTATTTTAGATCAATATGTCTTTCCTAAGGTCAACTTTCTGTGCTTTTTAGTCCAATGCTACAAGGGTTCGTGGCAATATCTTTGAAGAAAACATATGCTCCAGAAAGATGGGAAAGATTGGATACGCTCCCATCTTGCTGTTCATTATAATGATTCTTATTGTTCTTTTTATTAACTCTGTTCTTGCTGGTAGGTAATGTTATCTTTATGGAATATCTTTAACAAGTAAATATTTTACATAATTGAATTACTAACTGTTCCCTCCTCTGTCTAGCGCCCAATTTTCCGAAAGTTACTGCCATGGTTGGACTGTGGTCGTTGAGTGGAGTTTCTCTTGCATTTGGTTCTCTGTATATGTTATATAGGTGTAGCAGGTGACTATTTTATTTCTTTCCACAATTAATTACTGAAGTACCAGGTTGATTAGGTTCTTTAATTATATGTTATTATAATTGTGGTATCCTGTACATCCCTTTTCTTCTTCTTTTCAGAGAAATTTTTTTGCTGCCGTTATGGTTTGAATTCTAAAGTGAACAGGAAGGATAATTATGTTAATTTGTTTTTTCCTGTAATTTTAAGCGTCAAAATTTGTATGTTTTTGAGTTTAATGGACAAGCTTAAAAGTTAACAATTGTAACATAAGCCTCTTGTGTAGAGCCTGATATTGCATTCACTTCGATTCTAATAAACCACATGTTGTAACCTCTAGACAATATAGTTATGTACTATCACTTTGGGAAGTGGTTCACAATATTTTAAAAGGTGTTACATATTATGCTTTCTTTTCTCTCTTATATAAGGTTTTTCCCCCTAGAAACCACCTTTAAAATAGGGACATACTACAGAAATCACATTTAATTGTCAATTAATACATAAACCACATTTAAGGGGTTTTTTGTTGCAATTGATCACATTAACCCACTTTTCAGTTCAGTTTTCTTGGTAATTTATCAAGCTAACTTCTACTAAAGATCTTCTCTCTAATATGCTCAAGTATTCATCAGCTAATCATTACAGCAAAATTGAGAAAACACTTAACTCAAAAGTGAGTCAAGGTGGTTGACTGTAACAAAAAATCCTTTAAAGGTGGTTTATGTATTAATTGAGAATCAAAAAGTGGTTTCTGTATAATGACCTTATCTTAAAGGTGCTTTCTAGGGGGAAAATCCCCCTATCTAAATATCAGATGAAAGACGTTCTTGTTTCCATGATTCCAGTTGTCTAGTAATAAATTTCATATGCTCTTTTTTGTGATGTTTTATGCCTTATGATTCATTCTCACACAGTGTATTTCCTTGTCGGTTAATAAGGCGTACATGATATTTGCTTTTAGATCGTTTGGCTTTGTAAAGTGACTTGCAACAATTTTATTGCGTTACTGCAGCAAGGATCCTGGTTATATTAAGCCAAATTCTGGAGGTTCAGCGACACGTGCTGGTGGCAGTGTATGCTCTCTCTCTCTCTCTCTCTCTCTCTCTCTCTCTCTTCCTTCTTTATTTCTATTGACCGCCTATGACTTAATGAACCTTGCCTTTTGTTTTTAACAAACAACATTTCAGCTAAACTATCTTATCCTTTGATTCAGATCGTAGGAAGTCTCTCTCTCTCTCTCTCTCTCTCTCTCTCTCTCTCTCTCTCTCTCTCTCTCTCTCTCTCTCTCTTCCTTCTTTATTTCTATTGACCGCCTATGACTTAATGAACCTTGCCTTTTGTTTTTAACAAACAACATTTCAGCTAAACTATCTTATCCTTTGATTCAGATCGTAGGAAGTGGAACCGTAAAGGCTGTACCAGTACTCTGTTGATGTTTATGTTATGGATAGTATGAAAGTGTAGAAGTAATGGTTAAGGCTCTGATTCATATTTTTTTAGAAATAGAATGTATTGTCACACTGTTGATGGCAAGCGTTTCAAGACTTCTTTAATGGAATGGGTATGGTGGCTAGTGGATGATATGTTGTTCACCAGTAGGCTGTAATCAACTAGTCAATGATGTATGGACCTCGAAATGTACAAGTAAATTATTTTACAACCAGTAACATTTTCTAAGAAAGTAGTTGGATACTTTTTTGCTTCGGGTAAAAAATTACAAAGAACAACATTAACAATCTTGTAGAAGAGAATTGTTTAAAAAAATCATTTTTTAAGTCTATAGGTGTTCGGTGTTCCATAGTAGGAAAGTAAGCACTCTTGAGTGGTATTGCACTGTCCTGAATTGATGTTTAGACAATCAAACTATGATTGTTTTGAAGTGGGGATAGTAAGGCGATTTTGTGCATAAAAGTGAGAAGAAGTATAATGAATTAGTTTTAGGTAGGTTTGTTGTTGGATCTGACCATTCCTGTAAGAACTTTTTTTGTTTTGTTTTTATTTTTATTTTTCTTTTATTTTTCTTTTATTCTTTTTTTTATTTACTAAATATTACACATGTGATGATGACAAGCGGGTAACAAGCTGCGCCGCTAATCCTTTCTGAATTACAAAACCCAACCTACGAAACACGTACTCAGCGGACCATGATGTCATTACATTCTTATTCATGAATTTTTATACCCTCCTGAGGAACTCCACCGCATCAGCTACAAGTAAACCAAACGTATCGAAAGTGAATGGGATGAAGTTGTGGTGGTTGTCCTTGCAAGCTTGATCATGTTTGCCCACCTTTGCCTTTGTTGCTCTATCCACTGCATGCCTAACCTTGAACTCTCCATTATCAAACCCTACCAACGGAGACACCCCTGTGAGATCAACACAAACGTTCTTCCCCCCGCTCCAACTGTAGACAAGAACGTCCGTCGGTCTTAGAGTAGATCTAGCTCTCCAGGAGGAGTGAGGAAGTTGACCGACGCTTCCTTCTTTGATGGGATCCGTGCTCTTTGGAAGATATCATACAAGACATCTCTGACTAAGCTGTGTCTGTACTTGAACCCCGGCTGCTTATGACAGTGGATGACATGCTCTCCAAAAGCATCCATCTGCGTTTTACGACAAACTGGGCACACTGTCCCCTCCACGAACAAAGGAACCAACAACCTGTAACTGAGGATGGCCTGATACTCCTCGGAGTCATACGCTGTCCCAATCCCTCAATAGGCGTGCCCAACAAGAAATCCTGGGTGTGCTTTGCCCGCAGGCACTCAACAATCACAACTTGCCTCTATGAAAGGCCAAACTCCGTCGATAGATCTCTACAAACGCCACCATAAAAAATATCTGCCAAGTAATACATTGGTTTTGGGGGATAGACCCTTTAGTGGTGATTTAAAGAAGGTCAACCTCAGGTAGTTTGGCTTGAAGAAAGGCCCGGGCAAAAGTAAAATGCTCACCTAAAGAAACCTCACTACAACCTCTCAAAATATGGTATTGGAGCTCGATGGAGTGAATCTGAGAGGCCACAAAAGAAAATTATATGGCATCGGCCGCTGCATAGACCCCCAACCCGCCCGCCTTGATAAGTAAAGAGGCTAGCCTCCATTGGAGGGCCGTCAGATGTGACAATGCTCTCGACTGACCTCTGAAGCGCAATATCAAACTGAGTCGCCACCTGAGCAAAGAGCTGTGGTAGGTAAGTCCTCAAGATGAAATACAACTTGGACAAACCCGCACAAGCCTTCAAAAGGACGAGCTCGCACTGTGGATCCCTAAGTTGGTCCAACGCTTCCATTAATTGAGTCGCCTTTGTCACCCTCTTCGCTACTAACCCACCAACAAACCCCTCATCCATGCTAACTGCTCCACCTAAAAGCTTTACTCCATCACGAGACCGACTGATATCTAAGGAAAAAGCCCCTCCAGCAAACTCTTAGGATCCGGTGAGGGCCAGAATAATTCAGTTTTGGTGACATTGAGGTCCAACCCGAGCCTTGGGCCTTCAGTCTCGATCACCTTATATGCCTTAGCAATCTTCAAAGTATCCCCGACCAAGGACCCATCATCTAAGTACCAAGCATGAAGAGCTAACTTGCACTCTTCCTGCTCTCGAAGAATCAACGGGTGAAGCGTGAGCGCAAACAACAGAGGTCCTAATGGATCCCTTTTTGGATCCTCCGAGCAAACCAAATGAAATCCATCCCAATACAGTCTAGCGGTCTGCACATATAAAAATCCCACCCAAGGAAAGATCGCCAAACACTTAAGGCGCACCTCCCGCAACATACTACTCCTGTCGACCAAGTTAAATGCATTCTGAAAGTCGACTAAAAGCATGGAGAGCGAGTCCTCTGCATGGTGACATCAACAAACCTATTAACCGCATGCAAAACTGTTTCTGACCCTCCTGAGACTCCCACCCCAAACTAAAAATCTCTCAAACAACTCGTCATGTCCTTCCCCACCTTCATTAGCCACTTTAGAGACGAGACGTCTCCAAATGGTACATACCGCAATCGGTCTTATGCCCCCATCACTCTTCAACAACGGAGTGAGGGGAGCACTAGCAATAAACTCCGCCAAGGAGGTCGGACAACGCCCTTGCAACCACAAATTAACCTCTAGAGTGAGAGCCGAGAGAAGATCATTAGCAATAGTGAACTCCAGACCACAAAGTGCATCTAACAAGTGTTAGGCTCGAATGCCATCACGACCACAAGAGGTCCCCTTAGGGAAGGACCGTATGCAATGGAAAACCTCCCCGCAATCCAATAATAGCGGCTCTTGGTCATACCCAAAAGCTGGCAACACCGGAGGATGCACCGAAGGGTGCTTGTCCTCAAGGGACTGACGCATCTGCGAGATGTCCGGTGCAACTCTCGAGGACGTGAGGACCTTCACGACCGTTGAATAGTGCCCGTCCGATATCTTCCTCAAGCACTGTTTAACTTTGTTAGTAGTTGGACGAGCACCGGGGTCGTCAAGTCGGACAGGGGGGGGATAAGGGAGCTCTCTGAACATGGTGTCAAGAAGTTTTTGGGGGCCTCCAACCTCACCCCAGGTGGACAATGCCTTCAAGATATGTCGTTGTTGAAGAGCTTTTCTGTAGCCTGACATCGAACTCTTACGATCATGGGTTTTAATAACCCTTAAAGTGCAACACGGGAAGATCAAAAGTCGTACCCAAGCGTCACAAAATCGCGGGTTGGAGGACACCCCAAAGAGCGAGGTTTTGAGGGCAGTGGAGAACGCCAACCTACAAGATGGGGGAACACTTTTAACCGTTCAAAAACCCCAATTAAACACCCTTTTAACTGTACTATTGTCGAGCTTACAATGTTGTGGACCCAAGGAGGGTATAGGGGACAGACTCGAGGATAGGAGGGACGCAAGGCCGAGTGATACCCACAATGGCACACCCCCCATTGCCCTCGTCGTCCTCTGAAGGTGATGGAACAGACAGTCCTTTGTCATGCTTACAATGTTTACTTAGAGCACGGATCCTCAAGCACGTACCACACATCCATTATCCCATAGCACGTAGGGTGGCCTCAAAAGCGTTGAAAATGCTGATGTCACGGCCTAAAATCCCCTTGCATTCCTCGACCTTAGACTCCGAATTGAGATGATGTTTACGTAAGTGTACAACTAAATACCCAGGGGTGAGCCCTCTACCCTCAGAACCCCCTGCCGTGCATCCGTCAAGTCCTTTGAGAGGGCAGCGGAAAAACAACTTCTGTGTCGCCTGAGGAAAAGACAGGATCAACCCCCGAACTGTGGCCCTCCTGAAATGTGGCCCTGCTCCTGAACTGTAGCCATGGATATAAAAATTTTATTTTTATATTTAATAATGACTTCAGGTTCTTTATTATCAAACCCAACTTGCAGATCTGAATCAGATCTGAAAGCAAGCCTGGCGCGAGAGGGCGGTGGCGGGCGAGATGGGCGATGCGCTGGTGGGCGATGGCATCGGTGGGCGATGTGCGGGAGACGAAGAAGATGATGATGGTAGTCGACGAGACCAAAGGGCGGTGACGACGTGAGATCTGGATCGCGGCCTGAGATCTAGATCTGGATCTATTTTTTAGGATTTGCCTATTTTATTTTTATGTTTTATTTTCTGATGTTTATGGGCATTCTTGACCTATTGTTTTTGTTTATGTTTTTTTTTGGGAGGAGGGATATGTGCTACCTTTTCGTACTGGAAGTTTGGCTGGGGACGAGACTTATAAGAAAAGCTACCCATGAGAATGCAAATGTGTCTTATTATGCTTACTCGAGTGAGGTTTTGTGGAGATTTAGTGTATGCAACTGAAATGAAACATAAGAGTCTAGGTTCTCTTCTCTTGATGTTATTTGCTACTCTGACTGGATGGCTTTGCCATGCAGCTGGATGTAGGATGGACCATGGGAACATTTGACTTTGTTTGAAGTCCAAATTAATAGTTTGGAGTCTTTGGACAGGTCACAGCCCACCGACATAATATTTATTATAGTTGATATTGTTATTAATTAATGTCTTCTTTCCTAAGAAGCATCTACACATACGCGATGCCAACACGGGACAGGGATAAGACATGTACACAAATAATGATAGACAGAATCCTTGAAAAGTAGAGTTGGAATGTGGAGATATGACAAAAGGCTATGTAGTTAGGCCGATACTCTAAAACTTTCTATCAAGAAGCTCATTGTATCTTCTTGTATGAAAAAAATATATAAATTTTATTATAGTGTTATACAAGTAAACATTTTGGTAGTCTTGTCCACTAGAATATAGTTTTTGATGATTTAAGAGCAGTAAATAATATATCAAGCATGTAAAAATTAGCAGAAAAGTGTATGATGTGTCCATGATATACCAAACAACTAGACTCGGTTAAGAAACAAACAACTAGACTCAGTTAAGAAATGTATGAAGTAAAATTCATATATTTTTTACCAAACAACTATAATAAAATTTATACCAAACAACTATACCTGAAAGACTTTAACAAGTGGCTGAGTAGTGTCAGTGCATCATATCTTAGTAGGCCTTCATCACAAGATTGTTTTTCGTATACAGCTTCTTGCTGATAGATTTACAATTGTATGTATTTGTTTAAGTGGATTTTTCTACTTCATATGTTTTCAACTCTAATATTTCTTTTGATTCTTTGAGAGTATTCTCACACACGCGCACATGGGCGCACAAACCCACACCAATGCATGGACACACTCACGCACCCTAGTACCACACCCGCGCATGCACAAAACACACATTTATGCATATACAATGCATGCACACGCACAGAGAGACATACATATACATAGATATGTGCCCACACACACATACACATTTAGACAGATATATGTGCACATATATACAGTGGTGGAGCCGGGATTCCAAGTTCGGTTCTTTTTTTTTGTGGGGGGGGGAATAATATATAAACATTAGAAAATATAACATTATTTCAAATAGTAACTACTAGAAAAAATACAAATACATATTACTCATAGCCTTTTTAGCTGGGTATTGGAAGTCGTACACATATTCGAACTTCTTGGACACTTCTTGAACATATGCATACATTTGTTCAAGAGTATACTCAATTATATACTACATGTTTTAAATTAAAACACTCCTACCCTTGTTGGATGTATATTCTACACTTCACATTTATTTCTAATATATTGATCTCATGTAAATGAAAAACAATATTGGTCTTATATGAATTATTAAATTTAATACATATAACTATACATATACCCATGTCCCTATACCCTACCTTTTACAAATCTTTTGTGTCCCATACTCATATCCATACCCATGCAACTTGGCTCATAACAATTACATAAACTTCTTCATTCAATTTAAATAGTGAATCTAAATCAAATGTCTCTGCAATTTCTCTTTCAATATAAAGAATTAAATTATCATCAAGAAATTCATTCTCCATCTTGTTATGTAATTTGGTTTTCACAAGTTTCATGGTTGAAAATAATCGCTCAATAGTTGCAGTAGAGACTGGAAGAGTCAAAACGAGACGAAGTCTATTAATAAGGTGATATGACTTGGGACTTTTCCGTCTCAATTAAACGTTGCTAAAGCTCTGCAATGGATGATGACATTCTTTCCTAATCAGGATGGTTCAACACGTCGATATAAAAATGTTGTAATTTAAATCTCAACAAATCTTTTCTTGCTCTGTGAAATCAAGAGGATAATACTTTTCAGCAAGGCTACAAATTTCATGAATGTCTAAGTATCAAGATTTTAAATATCGGTTATTGGAAATATATCGAATGACCAAAATTTATATTGAATTGTGGTTATTAAGATATATCAGGGATAAGTAGTAAAACTCGAAGTGCCATATCAATTGGTGAGCATTTATAATATAATGTCATAAAATGTAATCTAAGCACGCTTACTGAAATGTAAACATAGCAAAACGCCTTCGAGAGAGGACTCAGAAAAATCGAACGATTGAACTTGAGGAGAGTGCGAAGGAGGTGAAGAGAAATTAGGACTGATTGCTGTAAATGCGATGGGAAACAATGAATGGGTCGGTGGTTTTGATTTTATTTAAGGGGTCGGGTTCAGGTTTGAAAATTAAAAGTTTTGACACCTACATAATATTCTCCATCATTAGCAAATAATGATAATTTTTTATTAATAAATTACAATGATTTATACATCACAACAAGAATAAATAAAGCATTGCTATCAAAAGTATTGTCTTTTCCCTCTATTAACCCACATAAGGCGCAAGTGATGAGTTCCGTGAGGTGATCTCGTTGGAAATTTTGCTCCGAGCAAAGAATAGGTCCTATTGTCATAGTGTCTCACTTTATAGTCCTTATCATTGCCAAAGTAAGAAAGTACACTAAGTTGGTACCTATAGTTACAATATGGTAATTTAGCCTTTTCAAAAGTATTGTTTTTTCTTCCTTTACTTTCTAAAATATATCAATATGGTAATTTAGCCTTTTCAGAAGTATTGTTTTTTCTTCCTTTACTTCCTAATTTAAGTTTGCAAAGTTATTTTGATGTTATGTCTAAACTTTCAAGGATTCAACATAAAAGAACTGCTTCTTGCTTAGTAAAGTTGACATATGTGTTACTTGGGTACTTGTCATATGCTCTCATACTTGCGTCTGACTCCTTTTGGGTGTGGGCAAGCATCTAAAACGTTGTCGACATGGGTAGGATTTTCTTTCAGCATAGCTAGGTCTAGAACCTAAAAAATGGATTTTCTTTGGGTATCAGGTTTTTAAACCCGATAACCCAAATCCCAGTATTTAAACAGTTTAAAAATCTTAAGTGTATCCTTATCTCCTCAATTCATTCTCTTGATGTGAATGCTCCGCCCCTAAACCCAAACGCTAGAATGAAAACTAGCAAGTCTGACTGCTCAAAGACGACATGTTATCTTCCACTTTAGTTTGTGTGGGAAATGTAGTCCACTCATTTAAACTGAACATAGAAACCAGGAGACAAATGGCTACTATATTGTTGATAAAGCTTTCAAATAGTTTGCTTTTAATGCAATAACAGAATTTGGTAACTCAATTTGTAAAAGAAATTGGTAACTCAATTTGTAAAAGAGGGAGGAACAAATCCCCTAAAAGAGAAGCAATTCAAGCAGAACAAGAACTGCGGAGAGAATACAAATAACAAAGAGAAGCAATTCAATGCATTGCTCCAACTTGCCTTTTCTTTGAAGCAAGGTGGTTTTGTAGGAAATAGTAGGTTTTAATCAGGAAAGCTCAAAAATGTATCATAGTTGGAGTCCAAATCCTCTCCAAAATGATCCTATGGTTTTTCTATGCAGAGCTCCAATCCAATCTCTTGCGTCCTTTGTCTCCTAGCCCAACTCAAATTGTGATCGATTTCATTGGATCCCATCAATTATGGGATAATTAATACCAATTCATTAAAATCTTAAACCGAAGGGAATGTGAACCGTCATTATCCATTTAAATATGAAAACTTAAGGAAAAGGTACAAAATTCTTTCTTTGTTGTATACAACCTAAATAGGAAAATCAAAGAAGCGTTGCTAATGTCAGATATAAACCTTGGTTCATGCTTGGATAATTTCTTCGGTAGTTAGTGAGGATGGCGCGTTATTGCACATTTTCCCATTATGGAGGCATTGTCAATTAATTCTTTATCAATATAGAGATATAGGTTGTCTTGTTGATTAAATTGAAATTTGTCATCGTGTATCATTGTATACTCGAAGATTTGGGTTCTGTTTTGTATAATAAATGAAGATTGACATAGTGTATTATTGTATGCACAAGTTTACTTGTATCTCAATCAATGGTCCTGACACATTAGATCCATTTAGTAATGGACAAATTGTAGAGATTTATAACACAAATAGCATATATACACGAAAATAATGGATCAAATATATATACATGGAGAATGTTTGGTCTCTATACTTAACGGGTTAGCTTTCTTTTTTTATCATAGTTGAAACGTTTCTCATTCATTGACATAGCTAATACACCTGCAAAATAATGAAAATATACTATTATAAAAATATAAGATCATAGTACACAGTAGCTTTCAAATATAAAGTAGTTCTGAATCTTCTGGTCATTTCCCATTTATACCATATGCTCACAGTCTAAGCTCCACCAACACAAATTGCTTGGCCAAAGATATAAGAAGCAAGGCAACACAAATTTCTACGGTCCTGTAATTAAGCATACAATAAAATTTAACCCATTGATATGGGACTACAAATGATAATTAAGTTTTACAATGTTCCTTAACAAAACTAAGAGCTTGAATAATCATCATTTAGTCTCAACTATACTGGCATGTGATGGCCTAATGTTGGCATGCTCATATGGCGTTAGATGTTAATTTTTAGATCCAAGATTGTCATGATTGCTAGAACATTGAGCATCAGCGGCACTATCTTGATCTTTACAGAAATACACTTCTCTCTCTCTCTCTCTCTCTCTCTCTCTCTCTCTCTCTCTCTCTATATATATATATCATTTCTAATCTAATAAATTCAACTAGTTTATGACAAGGTGAATTTAGGCAGGACACTTTATGTGTGCACAAGTGCTCCATTTGAACTCATACATAAACAGTAAGATGATCTTTGAATTCTTCCTCAAGGGCTTTGTACAAGTTCCTTGAATATGATGCTCTAGCTTGATGTAATATAGGAACATCAATAAATAAAACCAGTTTAGTCTGTTTTGATTTCAAATCTTCATATAGCTCCTAACAAAATCAATACAATGACCTCTCATATATTGAAAAGTTTTGCAATTAACAAATTTCTTTTAAAGAACATCTTAAAGTGTTTGTTTATAATCACCCTTTTTGTGTTGTCATTGTAGCATAATATGAGCTCCAATGATACACCAAAACCCTCTTTTCTTGAACCTCAAATAAGTTTTCTAACCATTTATTTTCTATAAGATCATATTTATCAATCATCTTTTTCCATTGAGAAAGAAATTTTTTTAGGATCAGTGTTCATATATGCATCTTTTAATTTTCTTTCTTGAACCAGAGCTTAGAATTACACACACGAGAAAGATTCTTTGCAACAATTATAAAAATATGCCATGAAAAGAGAAAGGCATGTATCTGGTAATCATATCTCATTTGTTGCTTTCTTGCAAAAGATTAATATATAATTATAGTTTTTTGTTGTCGACTGGATATTGCAATCTTATATGTATTAAATAGTCAAACAAATGAATATATTGTTGAGACCAGCACAAAATACAATAGATAGTTTGTAATGATTCATGCAATAAGTGGAGTAAATGGCATGTTATACTTACTGGTTTTGAAAATAATGTTAAAAGAAATAACATCAGCAAAATATATTTGTGAGTTACTCCTTATTATCCACTTATACATCATAAAAGAATGAGGGATCTTCTCATTGTTTTACAATTAAGAAAGTTTAAAAGAAATTGTACACCTTCTTTCCCAAAATCTCTCATTTGTATACTTCGTAGGTGATCGTTTCAAGTCCATTGAAAAAAATTAATATTTTCCATGACTCAAGATTCTTCTATAAAATAAGCATACACTTTGGTGGGTATTAGGCCAATATTATTCATGGACACTGATAGTTCAACAAAATTTTATGTCGTGAGCTAAGGATGTGAGTCTTATTACGACTTGTCAATGGATGGTTATGCTCAAGAACAACCTTACTTACATGCCATATCCCATCATGATCGACTTTAAATCTAATTCTTTTAGTTGGTTGTGGTTTCTTTATACATAGTTAGATGACCTTTGCGAATTTCTTTATTGCATACTAGAAGTCGATTATGAATAGTTTTTTTGATTATTTTTGTTAGACCTTGCTTTTGAATACTAAAATCCTTGTTCTTTGTGTACTAATTATAAAGTTCATAAGATTTCTAACTAGATTTTGCACCATCTTCTGGCTCTGACTTTGAAGTGCCATTATTCAATAAAAATTCTGCAACCAATTCATTTATTATGAAGTTTTTACCTCAAATTTCGAGCTATCATCTTCCTTCGAAATTAGTAGCTACTTCAACTGCAATAGCAACTTCGTTTGATGGATTCATTTATGAAAATTAAATTATTAAACTAACGATTAGTGAGTTACTTCGTATATATGAATATGCAATTACAGATCTTTATGATCTACGAGAAAATAGAATCATATACATTGTTAAAAAGTTGTGTGAAACTAAGATAAAGCCTTGTGAACTTAATGGAAAGTGAGATTAAAAGGTTCAATGATCATATCCATCAATGATGTGTCCAAGAAAGAACCATAGTTTGTCTCTGTCATTGCCATGGTTTTTCGATCTTTTTATTTTGGTTGGATACAATAGCAAAAGATTTATGCATCTTTTTTTCCTAAAGTTAATATTTAAATGGAATGACTATTCATATGCTCTCCTGTGTAAGATTTTAATGAATTGAATTATATTAATTACCATTAAGAGGAAAATTTAAATAATCACATAATTATTGGGATTCTATGAAATTAGCAACTTGGACTAGGAAAAGAGGGATTCACAGCATGGAGTTGGAGCCTCGCATAGAAAAATTGATTGGTTTTGTGAGGAGTTGGACTCATGCTTGCCAACTCATTGCAAAGACAAGAGGTGCCATCATTTTTAAAGAAATAAATAAATATACACACGTATAGAGAGAGAGAGATGAGTATCTTTGGTACCAAGGACAAATTTGGTCCCTATCCATTTTCCTCATATAAATGTGTGTATTTATACATGTATGTTTGTAGATATATACGAATACATGATGTTTTCGATGGTAGTGAGTTGGAGGCTCATTTGCTAATTGAGCTACCACGCAATAAAGGTTCAATTGTGAGTTCTATTTTGGGTTTCACCACTTGTCTATATCTTGGTAGCTCATTTAGCAAAATGATCATATCATACCCATTTCCATCTACATACATATATTTGTATATGTGTGCCCTATCTTTTACAAATTTTTCGTGCCGTGTAAATGTATCATTTTGGTGCAACATAGATTGAAATTATTTAGGGGCTAAATACTATCAACAACCAGGCTGAGCAAGCTACCGACCGAACTGATCAAATCGACTGAACCATCCGATTTTGGACAGTTTGGTTCAATTATGGGAGTAAGCTTGATTGGAATCGAGTTCAACTTTCTCAAGTAGGTGTATAGCAGTATCAACCGCCTATCAGAAAGCTTTAAACTCAGCGAATGACTACCTCCAAAAGCACTGCCTCTTTGATGGTTAGCGAAAAAAACGCGCCTCGTCAGACTTCAAACTCTATGCGGCCCACTGTTGCACCATGTGAATATACACTAGAAATGATCTCCAACTAAATTTGTTATTATGTATATTGCGGGTTCATCATTGCACCTATTAGATTCGTTCACCTTCTCCCCTTATAGGCTTCTCTATGAAACCCAAAGAAGCCAAGCCATTATCATGGCTCCACTTTTTAACCATCTTTCACTTTGTTCTTCTTTAACTGTTAATTCTTTTTGTATATTATCTTCATATAATTGCAACAATGGGAGAGCTAGTTTATGGTTTCCAACTGTCATTTCTTGTTTCTTTCTACTGGGAATGTAGCAAGGATGAGAATCGATTGAATAGAACCAAGTTATTTCGGTTTGGTTCTATCTATAAGTCAATTCAGTTTTGATTTGCTTGAAAAATAAAATTGGGCAAACACTGTCTGGACAAGTGTAGCACCAAAAATTTTGCGGCCTGCTGTGATTTTGGTGTGAAAATGCATTTATGTGTTTTGAGTGGGTGGGTGGGGAGGAGTGTTACTAAGGAAGTATCTTCGATTCAATCGAAGGATGCACCTTCAAAGCTATGTTATACACAATCAATTTACTTGATCCACTATGTTCACTTCGATCTATATGTTGTGGATGGTATATAAATAAAAAAGTAGGCATATTGGATTATAGTTATTCATGCATTAAGTTATTGTAAAAGTAACTGTTCTATGACGATACAACCAAAGAGAAAGTGAAAAATATATGTTAGAAGTATTGAAACATCATGAGTTTTGTTTTGTAGATATCTTGAGACATTTAGGTCATGATGAAGAGTGTGAATCATCCATTAGAATAATCTAATCCATGAATCAAAAAGTGCAACTTTAGATTGAATATAAGGTGACACCTTAGGATCCTTTTTCATATGGACACATGCACACACTTATTGCATGCATGCGCACGAGCATGTGCGTAGATCTCCACCCATGCCCATGCTCATGCCCACACAGACACACACCCACTCATACATGCGCCCACCACCCACTCGGGCATGTCCTTGTGCACACAAATGTGTTTGTGATTGTGAGTGTGGTGTGTGCAATGTTGAAAAAAGCAGGGACAATTGCCACTAAGCGCACAAAAAGCGAAAGCGGCACCTTGCCGCTTCGGTCAGGCCTAAAACCGGTCGCAGAGCGCTTTCAAGCCGAAAATGACCTAAAATCAGTCCAAAGCAACCTAATTACGGCCGCAAGCAATTTAAAGAAGCCAAAAGCAGCCCAAGTTGGTCTAAAGCAACCAAAAGCAGTACAAGCACTAGTAGTAGCGGTTGGTGCTTAACATAGTTTTCGTTTACATGGTTTTTTCTCCTTTTTCCTAAAAGGATTCTACTTGAAATTTTGATGAAACTTAGATCAATATAATAATAATTGTATTTAATAGGTATGTTTTCTTTCCTTTTATAATTTACATTAAGCCATAAATTTTTTGACTATGTGATGTGCATATCAAACTATTTGTGAACTTTATCAATTTAAAATGTGTATATTATATAACAACATTTCATTAACCCAAGTATTGTTATATGTCTATTTCATGCTTAAGGCTATATATAAATAATCACATATGCATTTGTAGATTTTTCCTGTCCATTTTTCGCTTGATTTATAATTTTCTTTTTTTTTCCTATATTTCTTATTTTTGGAACTTTTGTCCTTATTTAAAATTAAATGAAATTAAAAAAAATTGACTTTGTGCTTTTTTCCATTTAAGCCATAAAAAGCCTAAGTGGCACGTTGTTACTTCCCTCCGCTTTCTGATTTCCATAACCTTGGGTGTGTGTAATGTGTGTCTCGCATATATGTATATGTGGATATGCTTGGTACCAAGCACAAATTTAGTGTTTCGAGTGAGGTGGCTCGTTCTCATCAACTCATTTGAATGATCCCCACTTGAAAATAATCACCCTGAATTATCCAACTCATATTACCCATTTGAATGTGGTCCCCCCTTTAAGTAAGTGGATAGGAATGAGCCGCTTGACTACCAAGCACCAAGTTTGTGATGTTACCAAGCATACCCTGTGTGTAGACACATATTATGTTTATCAGGGATAATTTGTGAATTCAAGCAAACAGGTGCTGACAAGGTTGACCTATGATACTTTTTGGTATTTGGTAGGGATACTTTAAGTTACAACATATGGATGGATTCATGCAGACTATCAAGCACCAAGTTTGTGATGTTACCAAGCATACCCAGTGTGTAGACACATATTATGTTTATCAGGGATAATTTGTGAATTCAAGTAAACAGGTGCTGACAAGGTTGACCTATGATACTTTTTGGTATTTGGTGGGGATACTTTAAGTTACAACATATGGATGGATCCATGCAGCTGATCCTAAAATTATAAGTTTGGGATTAAGGCTCTTGTCTCTTTTTTTTTTTCCTTTTTTTTGTGATATCTGTGGTACAGCCGTTGACAGTTGGATTTCCTTTTCTCCCCTGAATGCAATGGCACTGTGATCTTTTTCCCAGTTTTGTACTTTGTTTCTTTTTTTTTCTCATTCAACTTTGCAGATAAGTTATGCTTGTCTCATTATCCAACCATTTTTATCTTATAGGAGGATCCTTTGTCGAACATTGATATTGACAATTCAACTATTTGGACAGGCAACTGGTCTCAGCTTTGCCCAACATGCAAGGTGATTTTATTATATTCCTAATAGTAATAAAATGTACAAATTGGTTTTGGATGATAATGGGACTGTTCTTGTTTCCTTCATTAACCAAGCCCATTGCCTACGGTACACACAGTGGGTGATTATGTCTGCCATTTTTCTTTGGTTTGCTTTGTTATATAAATGCAGCTTATTCAATGAAATTCTTATTGCTCCTGGATTTTCTCTGTAGATTATCCGGCCTGTACGTTCGAAACATTGCCCTACCTGTAAGCACTGTGTGGAACAGTTTGACCATCACTGTCCGTGGATATCTAATTGTGTTGGGAAGGTGAGTAAGTTATTATGTCACTAAAATAAAAAGCATTGGTGCTAGTAATGGACATGCATATAATTTCAGTTTGGATCATCACCATGTGGTTTAATAGTGGTCTAAAACTCAGTTGCTTTTCCTACCAATGCAGAAAAACAAATGGGATTTTTTCATCTTTGTTTGCTTGGGAACCTTGACAGCATTTATTGGAGCTAGTATTACCATCCATAGTATGTACTTCCAACCTGGATAAGGTCTGCCTGTTTTATATCTGTGATCACATATTTACGATGATTGACTCTTTATGCAAGGATACAGGAATGTGGACAGCATCACCGTTACTATCCTCTTCTGGGTCATGGATTCACCAAATGATATCTGAACATCCTGGGGCTGTTGCATTTCTCGTTATGGACAGTATCCTGCTAAATGGACTTATAGTATTGACAGTAGCACAAGCATCACAGGTAGTGCTCAAGTATAGCTCGTTTGTTCTTTAGGCGTTTCTAACATAATATATTGATTAGATCAAACTTGAAATTTGGTATAGAATCATCAGTTTGGGTTATTTTTCTTCAATGTTTTAAAAAGCTCCTGCCTAGGCCTAGACGTTACCTAGGCTACCCACTCAGGTCTTGGGAGCGCCTAGGCCTAGGCAGCACCTTATGCAGGTTGCACAGCTTAGGTCTTGGTCATGATTTCCTCCGTTGTCTCCTCCATCGTCCTCCAACCTCCAAACTTCTCCGGCCTCCTCCACTAACTACGAACACCTCCTGCAACCCTAGCCTTCAGCAAACCTCCTCCACCACCCTTAAATAAAAAATAAAAAAAGGAAATCCTCATGAAAAAGAGAAACAAATTAGAGTCAAAGATAAACAGATTAGCCGATTACGCCATGTATTAGACTATTTGTGTTTTCCTTTTGCTAATATTTTGGACATCATGCTTCTGAAATTGGGATATTTGTGTCGTTGACATTGACTTATTGTGTTGGTATTTCTTAGTATTTACTGTTTAATCTATTTACGCAAGATTGATGAATCTATGATTGTTACCTATTTATTTATTTATTTGCAATTTTCTATGGATTTAATGCACTTATTATCAATTATTGTAATTTAAAATAAAAAAAATGGAAACTGCATAGGCACCTAGGCTCTAGGCGCCGGTCAGGCACCTAGGCTCTAGGCGCCGGTCTGGCACCTAGGCCGATCAGCACTTTTCGTAACCTTGTCTTTCTTCAACGGAATAATATATTTATCATGAAGCCTGATTAACAGATCAAAGTAACTCCTGCAGATATGGCCATTATGTTTTGAAATACAATACAAATAATATATAGAACAATTTCACTCCCATCATTTTAAACTATTTCTTGAAAAAACTCATACAAATTATTTATTTCATGGCCTATGTACTTGTTCACTATCCTTGGTTCTGCTAGGTCTGAGAAATGTTTTAAGAAAAATAAGAGCTCAGTCCTTTTTTTAGGCCTGCCACCTGCACATATAGCTTTCAACCAACTTATTTCAAAATAATCTAAGTGGAGCTTAGTATTTAACTAAAATTTTAATTTCTTCTGTGTTGAAGAACATCTATAGAACAATGTGACGAGGTACATGATTGTGATTATAAATCTGAAATTTCAAATTGCTGTGACTGCCTTCCTTTAATGTTATGATGGATGTACGGATGCACACTAAGAGAGGATACAAAATGAGTGCATTCTTAGGAAGTTAGAGTTTCTCCGATTTAGGATAGGCCCAAGTCCCTACTTACCCTCCAGACTTAGATTTGCCCCTTACTATTATTTTTAGTGCTTACATGCCCAAGAACCATTGAAATCGTTCTTTGCTTGCCTCCCGAACTATTTTGGTCCCACATTGCCCCCTAAATTATCACTTCTCATAATTTTATTGAACACACCCACAAAATAATAAATTAGAGGTGGTAACTAGGTAAGTGTAGTTGATAGTCTAGGGGTAAGTGGGGACAAATTTATAGTTTAGGGGGTAAGGTGGTTCTGAAAATAGTTCAGGGGGTAAGCACGAACTTAATTTCAAACTTATGGAGAAAAATGAGGGGAAGATTTAGTTTCAATAGTTTGGGGGGGCAAGTAGGGGAGGGAGCCTTTAGGATAAAATGAGAAGGAATTGATTGAGATGGTTTGATTCTGTGCAGCGAAAGCCACTAATTCCAATTAGGAGAAGTCATACAATTATAATTAATGGAGTAAAGAGGTTTAGAGGTAAGACATTAGAACTCGGTCAGAAGCAACTAAGGATATGATATTAGTTGATGGAGGTATCGCAAAACTAAATGGAAAAAATAGGATTCAGATACCCGACCCCAAAAGTTCAGAATAAAGGCTTTCTGGTTGATATTATTGCTACGCGACATTCTTCCATATAGGCCGATGGTATTATCAGAGTGGATTGTTGGGCTGAATATTCATAAAAGAACTAGAATATGGATCCAGTATGTTGACTAACCATATTTTTGTTCTACACGCTTCACGATGGAATCTCCTAGTCCAAGACCACGGAAAAGACAGGTGCTGAATGAGATTGTTCTAGGGAATAAAACTGTATTCAGCCCTGGGAGCAATGTAATCCGAAGGAGCCTAATGAAGCACTTACTGCTGTGTACGTAACTTAAACACTAAATAGCATGTTCCCTTCGCAGGAATTATGTGCATACTGGTTGTCATAACTTATAAGTGACATCTTGCAGTAGTTTATACAGTCTAATTTCTTAGCTGACACATTTTTCTATGACATGCAGATAGCAGGAAATGCTTTTTCCATTAAAAAAATCTTAGCTGACACGTTTTTCAATGATATGCAGATAGCAAGAAATATCACCACGAATGAGCTTGCTAATGCTGTTCGATATTCATACCTTAGAGGGCCAGAAGGGCGCTTTCGTAATCCATATAATCATGGGTGCCAAAAGAACTGTACTGACTTTTTGATCCGTGGGTATAGCAACGACGATGAAATTGCTTGGCCTTCTCTACAACAGGCCACGCCATGACACTCATTATCATGAGGTTCTTCACTCAAGGAAGACATTGGATATTAAGTGAAGTAAGCGTTGCAGTCTTTTCTGCCAGCTAAATTGGGCATGCATTTATTTACGCTACACAACCAGCAAGGCTGGGATCATTTGCATTCTTTGGGGACTACATTTGGTGCAATTTTTGTTCAGTGTTTATGTATAGGTTGAAGATCTATACTGTAGCCATGTTATCTGTACAGGGAAAAAGGGATTCAGAATAATCATTGGATTTTCCATGACATTCGGTCATCTTGTAGGCGTACGGATGTCTATTTTCTATTGTTTTGTATATTTTCTGCCCCCTTGTGTATGGTTATAATTGCTGTCTAAACCTTACACTATAATATATTTTGACGGTATACCTCTATACCATACCTCGACTGATAGGGTTGCATCAATTTTATCACGAATTAAAGTTGACACCCTGGGAACTAGCCTGCAAGCTGCGTTTGCTAAAAGTTTTATTTGACATGATGTGGGGATTTTTTTTTTATCGAGTTTGGTAGAAAGTTTTGCAGAAATAAGATGGCAGCAACTAGGAGCATTTAAATTATTTAACACAAGCTTGTGCTTCGAGTTCTGATCATCTCAACCCTTATGGCACCACAGATTATTGACATGACCATATATCATGCAATGAGCTATATTATTCAACCAGTTATCTTGTTCAACACCCATCCTTGCAATGAGCTTTATTAGGAAAATGAGAGCTTTACAACAGTCGTGATTGCCTATTCTGCCCAAGTTCCGAATCTCTAAATACTACAATCTCTAGTGTTCAAAAAAAAAGTTCAATATAACAGTATTACTCTGATCTCCTTATCCAAATCCAGCTCCCTTGACAATAAAAGTTCCTAATTTTTCAATACTGCAATCTCTAGTTTTCTGACAAGCTCCATAACAGTATTACTCTGATATCCTTAACCAATCTAGCTCGCTTGACGATGAGTCTAGCTCCCTGGGACAGTAAGACAACAAACCAAAACCAGCAAATTCAGATCCCAACTTGAAACGTTTATCTGACACTCTTCTTATGCTTCAATAATCAAAAGCAGACAGGATGAAGTGGAAGCTAGACGCTCCGTTGGATGCCACTGGGCCAGGTTTGATTCTTGACAGGCTCTAGGATAGCTTCGACCTCATGCAGAATTTGCTCATCATGCCCCGTGTTTGATAGTTCTAAAGCAGCAGCAACATTCTCCTCAACCTGCACAAGACTCAGAATCTTTTAGGTAAAATAAATTGTGAGTAACAAAACAGCACATGATACAAGGACTGCAGTACCAGTTAACAGCTGTGTTTGGGATGCACGTTAGGTATACTGTACATGTATATACGAGTCTGGATGTTCAATGAATGATATAAGGATGTATTGGAACCATCAACTTGATATTTAGATAGAAAGTTACTGCACAAACTGATTCATGTCCATTTTTCATGTAACGGTAGTCATACCTTAATAAGATAAATGAGGTAGCACTAATATCTATCACTTAGCTGCATAACTATGGTCAGAAGAAAGCACTGAGATGAATTTTCTACTTCCAATTGAAAGATCAAAAATAATAATAATAAGAATTTGTTCATTCTTGTTCTTTTTTTCATTATCTTGATTCTTGACCTATGAATAAATGTAAGTAGCTAATGACAACTCTGACAAATTAAAGTGCTATTCTAACCACAATAATGCGACAGGTACACGTTGCATGCATTTTAGCCATCACTAGCCAGAAAAGTCAAATAACTCGGGAGTACTACTACTCCAGTTTCAATGTTCATTGCAATACTGCTCCCAAAGAACCCAGTTCATATGTTCAAATGCACAAAGGGTGTAATATACTATTGTAACACAGCAAACATATGACTTCATGCAACAATATGTATAATGTTGAACAGGTAAGAAATTAGACCCGACTTTAAGATGCCTGATAGATGGACAATTACGCTGTTGTTATATAACTAGACATAGAATTATAAAATTTACAGAGAATTGAAAGGAAGAAAGATGAGGTACTAAGGGTTTGTTTGGCTGTTTTCCAAAAATAATGGAAAACCAATTCCACCTAAAATAGCCATTTCCACGGGTTTCCATCTTTTTCTTGGAAAAGTGATTTTTTATTTTTGTTTGGTTCACCTTGAAATCAAAGAAAAGAAATAGGATTCCAAACATTCCATAGTTGGTGTCACAATTACAAATAGAAAACGAGGTACAAACAAGATACCAGTGAAATTGAAGTCTAAACAGCTTCATTTTCACATCTCGGAGAAGATCCCCCCACTTTGATCCACAACTACTTTAAACCCTTCACAATTTAGGCAAACCACCACCATATCACAATATAATTATAGATAACAGCAAAGATCGCAGCTTTTTGACAAAATCGACATGAACCAGGCTACTGGAGCATTTTTTAGGGTTTCTGGAAAAAGAGAGCAAAAATGAGAAAGATGAGATGGTTATGGGGAGATGAGAATAACTCCATGAATTAATTTGCACAAAAAATGACCCTACCAACCTCCATAACATTTAAGGACAAATTTTCAAAACAAACCTGTTTTGAAATTTATTCTCAAAAACAGACATGTTTCTAACTTAATTTCAAAAATCGACCCAGTTGACTGAAACTGGGTCGGTTTAAAAAAAAAATCACAAACTTCACGGGAGTTCAACTCCCGTGAAGTTTTGTTATGAGAAAAAACTTCACCAGAGTTCAACTCCCGTAAAGTTTGTGAACTTTTTTTTCAAAAACCGACCCAGTTTCAGTCAACTGGGTTGGTTTTTGAAACTAAGCTGGAAACAGGTCTTTTTTGGGGAATAAATTTTAAAACCGGTCTGTTTTGAAAATTCCTCCTAACATTTAATGCCCATCATCATTTCCCCAATTCCACGAAAAAAAACTCGGAATTAGGTTTCCGAGTTTTGCTGACATCATCACTGTTTGGAGAAAATTTTCCCAAAATTTTTGCAAGAGCTAACCAGGATTCTGGGAAACCAAATGGGGAAAATCGATTTCCACGGTGGGGCGAAAACCTTCCAAAGTTTCACCCCCAACCAAACACGTCCTTAACAGAAACCGTAAGATAGATGAACCGTAAGGGTAAATGATCATCATTAGAAAAATCTAGTAAGCGTCTGTAATGGAATTTATATCAAGGGAATACAAGTGAGTTTTTCATGCTCTAGGACAGTCAAGCTGAGCACCAACTGGACAGTTTTGCCGCATGCTGATAACTCAAAAGGGAACAATCATATTAGGCACATCAGATCATGAACCATCAGTAGGTGAGGTTTGACATGGTAAGCATCTATGCATGCTGGCAGCATCTTTAATAAACAAATAAAACCCCAAGGGAAGAATCTAACTACTGTTGTAATGTGATAGAATTATATGTGATCGTCAAGTAAATTGATAAATGACAAATTATCGAGCCCAAGCTCAAAAATGGCTTGCCATACCATGAAACTTTTATTCTGCATGTAATGAGTTCCTCTAAACTCTTTCTTTCCCTTAACTATGACTTTCTATAACTAGCCACAGAAGGATTAAGAATAAGGAGTTTGATAACAAAGCCACTTGGCCTACCATGACTATTTCAATATCTCATCCATTTCTCATGCCCGTGGAAACGATCTCATATCCAGTGCCTTTGGCAAAGAGTTCTTAGGAATGATAATTAAAATTAGCATGAACGCCAAGGAAGTGAACCAATTAATTACTCTAAGACTGTTAGAGAAATCTCTGAAATTTGCTCATAAAAAAGTATCAACTTTGGTGACCAGCAAAGATTCATATATGCATTGAAACAAGGACAAACATGGCATGTGGATTACCTCTAGACACTTGATTTTTTTTTAATTGCCTCTAGAAACTTCACATTTGATCATAAAACATTTAATTTTTTAAAAAAATACCTCTAGACACTTCACATTTGGACAATTTTAAGGCAATTCCTGGAAACAACAATGAAACTCTTAGTAGTAAACTAAGAATAACAGTCTCATTGCAATTTTGGTGCAAGCGTATGCAAGACACTGATACTACAATCTTTTAGACCACTAAGGTTACTTATCTGAAGTCGGTCCCAATTTCATTACTTGTTACTAATTATATTTGTGACTAAGTACATATTTATGTCCGTGTATCTGATTTTTAGAAGTTTTCTATATCAGCCATTTTACAACAATTCGACAATTTTTAAAATTGCCCCAAAAAAATATAATAATAATAATAAATAAAATAATTAAATAAATAAATAAAAGGACAAAATTTTAAAACCGACCTTTTTTCAAAACTATTTTCAAAAAACGACATGTTTCAACAATATTTGTCAAAGCCGACCTAGTTTCAGCCATCGAGCTGAAACTGGGTCGGTTTTGACGAAAGAAGTTTCCAAACTTTACGGGACTTAAAGTCCTGTGAAGTTTAGCAGCCATTTAATTAAGCTGCTAAACTTCACGAGACTTCAAGTCCCATGAAGTACGTTTCAGGCTCATTTTCCAGAGAAACTATTCTCTGGAAAAAACGGCCTGCAACTCCCCGGGACTTCAAGTCCCGTGGAGTTTCACTCTGCCTATATAAGGCAGACACGATCACTCCTGTGACCCACGCCCTCATATCCCACGCAACCCCTCTCCTAAACCAGACACCCCTCACCCAAACCCTAGCTGCTCTCCTGAACCCGACGCCCCTTACCCCTGCCCCTTACCGGCGCCTCCACCACCGACGCTAAGACCAGCACTATCACCAGCCCCACCGGACATCACAGCCAGAGTTCACCGAAAATTAAGGCATCGTCAATATTAAGGTAAAATCTTTAAAAAAAATTAATCCTAATTTTTTGTATATTCTCACAATTTTTTTGGTGATTACTTGTAAAAATTAGATTTTGAAATAAATTTGGAATTATTTATGAATTTTGTGAAGAAAACTTAAATAATATTGTGTATGAAGTTAGAGGGGAAATTATCGAAATTTGTAACCGTGAAGTTACTACAAATGTTTGACATTTGGTTAAAATTATAGGTTTCTAAAATCGATCTAAGAGATTTAATGGTAAGTAACATTTTTTTTTTTAGTTTTTCATGTAATATTGATATTGAATTTTTTACTCTTCAAAGGTAACGATGAACGATCGAATCGTAATTCTTTGTTCATATGATGGAAAAATTAACTATCTCGGAAATAATATGTCCGTTTATGAAGGAGGTGTGACGAAACCGTTGTTTATATCAAAATCGTTTACTTTCAATGAATTGGTTAATGACTTACACAAACTTATATTAATAAACTCACGTGAGTATCACCTTAATGTTATTTACCATTATTCTATTGGGGGAACAGAATAAGCGGCATTCAAATTTTAAGTGACTACGATATGGGTCTCATTAGAGTATTACACAACGAGAAGCGTTCGGTAAAATTATTTATTGAAAAACATAAGAAAATTTTGGGCAAATCGGTGAATCACGATGGAATGTATTCCTGCATGTTGGAGGACCTTAAAGTTGACTCTGTCGGTTTTTTTTCTCCGCAACAAGATGAAGGTTGGACACTGTCACAATATTTGAGTAGTCCTTCGTTTGTGGGCACTTCAAATGCATTCGATACTAACACGGCCCATCAAGACGATAATGCAAGTGTCGAATCCAAGGATGGTGATGAAGATGATAGCTTACAAATTAATAGCATGACGTGTTTGATAGATCGTGATGAAATGGACAACCAATAAATTGACGAATGTTATACTAACAATGAGTATGTCGTGTTAGAGGATCTACCACCCGATGAACTTCATGGAGAAGAATGAATTGATAACTCCACGATGAAAAGTATTCCTATCGGCAATAATATCGTGTTGATGATACACAAAGCGAGGAATTCTCATTCAAAAAGGGAATCTATTTGAAAGCAATGAGAAATTATTCATGCGCTTCGTTTGTGGGTCATCCAAAAAATATTAAGTTTAGGCCAACAAAAAACAATGCAACAAGCTATAATGTGGTTTGTTTTTACCGTAAAGATGGCGAAGAAGATGATAGTGATGGGCATCACGACGACAATGCGAAGTGTCCTTGGAAGCTTAATCCACGCTTGGATGTAAGAGTGGGCGGGCAATTTAAGATCACACACTACAACGGACTCTACATATGTAGCAATCCTCGATTAGAGATAAATCATAAACACGCGTCTGCCTCTTTCATATATCGATTGATTATGCCTAATCTAAGGGAGGATCTTGATCTAAGATCAAAGGATATTTGTCTTTTAGTGCATAAAGCGATCAACTTGGATGTATTATATAACAAGTGTTAAAATGCTAGGAGGAAGGCGATGATAAAAATATTCGACGATTGGGACAAACCTTATAAAATCTTACCACATTATCTCGAAGCACTCAAAAGAAAAAATACGGGGACAATCTATAAAGTATCATTAGACCATGTTGATAGCGGAGAACAACGATTCAGATGTGTATTTTAGGCATTTGGGCCTTGTATTGAGGGTTTCGGATATTGTCGTCCTCTTCTTAGCATTGATAACACCAACTTGTACGATAAGTACAAAGGCGTATTGCTTGTTGCAACCGGAGTTGATGCAGATGGCGGATTATTTCCTTTGGCATTTGCAGTGGTTGATGTTGAAAACACAGAGAACTGGGCGTGGTTTTTTGTATGCATTAATATCATATTCCTAGTGTGGAGGTGCGGTCTTAACACTCCAACAACATTTCCCGTCGCCCCGGCAACATCATTATTGCTTGCAAAATATTAGGGACAATTTCAAGAAGCATGGAAACGGACAGGTTCAAGATTTTCTTAAGCAAGCCGGTTGTACAACTGAAAAATTAGTTTATGATCAAATACGAGAGAGTATTAAGTTCATTTCACGAGCTGCACATGAATGGATCGAAACTAGTTTGGGTCCACACAATATTGATAAGTGGGCTTTATGTGAAGATGGCGGGAAACGGTTCTGCATGATGATTACGAACGTTTCTGAGAGTTTTAATGGTGTGCTTAGGGGAGCACGTGGTATGCCAATATAGTCACTAGTTGCTAAAACATTTTACAGACTTAATAAATTCTCTCTCCAACGTCGCACACTTGTGCAAATATCCTCTCAGAGCTCACGCTGAAGGTTGAAGACAAATTAACGGATCGGATTGTGCAAGCTCAATTATTTCATATCGTAAGATACAGTTTTAATCAATGGGAGGTCATTGAGGGAATATCACATAGAGAAAGTCGCTCTTACAAAGTCAATATGCTAGTGGATCACACGTGTATGTGCACTTGCAATGTACCGTAACTATAATGGATTCCTTGTTCACATGTTATCACGGCTTATCTGATCAACAAGATGGTGCGAGGATTTTATATTATGAATTCGTCGCAAATTGGTATTCAACTTATAACTATCAACAAATGTACAAAGAATGTTTTCGTTAACCATATGATAGTCGACATTGGGCACAAGACGGGCCACGGATATTACCTCCTTTGTATAAAAGATCAGTTGGGCGCCCTCGTTCCGTACGAATTATAAATAGTATGGATGACGATCGAGAAAGAAATAGGAGGAAAAATAAGTGTAGTAGATGCGATCAACCGAGCCACAACAAAAACAGATATCCAACTATGATTAGGCGTTGATTTCTAATTTTAATGTTTGTTCTTATGTGACAATCATATTTGTAATGTATAACCTTCTAATAGTAATCATTGTTCCCATGTAACATTTATTTATTATAATATGTAACATTCTAATATTAATCCTCATTCTCATGTGACATTCGTTTGTTGTAATATGTGAAAACGACTAATATTAATCATTGTTCTCATGCGACATTCGTTGGTTGAATATGTGCAAACGAATATGATTAAGTCATTCAACAGAAATATCTAACACATTGTCTTTTAATATTTTAATCTCAGATACACGGATTATGGATCCGGAGCCGATACATGACGTTTTGTACCTTCAGACGAATCATTGTCCACACGATATTGGCTTGGGACAGGTAAAAAGTTTTTCGTATATATATTCCTTATTTTTTGCGCTAATTTTAAATTTAAACAGTAATATACTTAATCAATTTTGTTAATGTGCAGCCCGTATGTGACATCACCATGGTCGATCATTCACAGAGTCATTCGGCTTGGGTCATTGAGGATGAGAGAGTACTAGAGTTGATAGCTCAAGTCGGGTTCCGAGAGTGTTCGGTAGTGAGATATATTAGGCTTGATTGGTCGCTTATCAATGTACTGATTGAGAGATGGAGGCCGGAGACTAACATCTTTCACATGCATATAGGAGAATGTACTATCACATTGCAGGACGTAGCCGTCATACTTGGGCTCCGCATCGATGGCCCAACAGTTACAGACACCGATAACCATAATTAGGCTAAAGTATGTGATAGGCTTCTTGGTCAGGTTCCCGACTTGAGGAGTTGTGCGATAAAGCTATAGTGGCTTCGTACGACATTTCAAGGAGATATATCAGTTGATGCCACGGTTAAGACGCTTTAGTATTATGCTCATGCGTATGTATTACACATGATAGGGTACATGTTATTTTCTCATGCGAGCAAAAATCTTGTACATGTACAATGGCTGCCACTGCTTGAGGATTTTGGTGTATGCGACGCACTATCATGGGATAGTGCGGTATTAGCATACTTATATAAAGAACTAGGTAGAGTCTCCTTGATGCAGAATAAAGAATTCAAGGGATGCTGCACATTGATACAGATTTGGTCATAGGAACGCGTTCATATTGAACGATCTACTTTGCTTGTGCACCGCGACCTACAATGTTAGTTTCCTTTAGCATACAGGTATAATTGTCCACATAATTTTATTCATATTGAATTTGTACTCATATATTCTTTATGCCAAATAGATATAACGCATGGTACGCTAAGTACAAATCAGCGACGCGACATATAGAGTTTTACCGAAATAAGCTTGATGGCCTCTAACACCAACAGGTAGATATAAAACTCAATTCGTTATGAATATTATAGCTTTGTTGTTGATACTGATAAATGTTTTATCTTATTTCAGTTCAAGTAGAGCCTCTATTCACCGTGGGAGCTCGATATGTATACTCTTGCACCCATCTGTCGAGATAGTCCCGACTTGTGGAGAACCAGAATTCCATTGATATGTTGGGAGATTGTGGAGATGCATGTTCCCGACCGTGTGCTACGATAATTTCTGCGCTCTCAGCATGTGTCGGATCTTGTCGAGATGATCGATCATAGGCGACGACCTACATCGCATCGTACGGATTGGGCCGTATTCCGTGTGGCCTACATAAACAAGTGGATTCATATGTGGGATTTCATACAGGATGAGAGAGATACAGGTGTTGACTATACCACGTATATGCGTTGGTATTGAGATATCACACGTAGATTGATCACACGTGACCCACAACCATCAACTGGATACCTATCACGCCCACCGATAGATAGTTACATCCATAGTGGGATGATCGAGAGAGATTATGTAAGTTTCCAAGCTAAATTAAAACGACAATTTTTTTATTAATATATTATTTACTAAATTGTGTATATATTTCTTAACTCGCAGATCAGTGCTTTTGATGACATTAAAACTGATATAAATGAACACATGCTTGACATTCAGGATTCGGCGACGTTAGGGGTCTTCAACAGGATCAAGCAGGGAATAGCAAGCGTGTTTCATAAGACTCATGTCGACGAGTTTACAGGCTGCAAGGACAGGTCTCGATCATTTGGGCAAATGTACACGCGACAACATAACCACGTGACGATGGAGCCGGTACTTCGCATGCTGATGGAGCCGATACTTCTCAGCCTCATACACAACCAGATACTCAGATCATCGAGGCTCCGGGGAAGAACAAAGGGAAGGAGAAGAGAGGGAGAGGAAGGAGAGGAGGAATTTTAGGTTGTATGTGATCTTATTTTGTTAAAATTTGTTACTTTTATGATTTTTCAAATGGTATAATTTTGTGGATCGGTGATTGTTTATATATTTGATTTTCATGGTATTGTTTGATTTGTGTTTGATTCGTGGCTGAATTTTAAGAATATTGTTGTCATTCAGTATATATGTGGACAACTTGTTTGATTCAGTAATATTGTTTGATTATTGTTTCATTCAGTATATATTATTTGATTCATGGCGAAAATTTCATGTATATTGTTGTGAAATGCATTTAGGAAAACCGTTGCGTATATAAAAAACATGCACAGCAGGCTGTGTATATTTTTTAAAACCTGCAGCTTCACGGGACTTGAAGTCCTGTGAAGTTGAAGGAGTCTGGAAATTCAGTTCAAACTTCACGGGACTTCAAGTCCCGTGAAGTTGTTATGAACTAAGAAACTTCACGGGACTTGAAGTCACATGAAGTTTAACAGCTTAGTTAAATGATTGCTAAACTTCACGGGACTTTAAGTTTCGTGAAGTTTCATATTTTTTTCGTCAAAACCGACCTAGTTTCAGCCTGACGACTGAAATTAGGTCGGTTTTGACGAATATTGTTGAAACGGATCGTTTTTTAGGAATAGTTTTGTAAATGGAACTGTTTTGAAAATTTATCCTAAATAAAAATTAAAAAAATTTCGGCGTTCTGTATAGCATTAACAAGTAGTAATTTTTGGAATCAAGGACTGATTTTTGTCAAGGCAAAATGGTACATGATGGATGGTTGTGCAACTTGATACCAGACTTACCAGTTTTCGTCCACAGCACAAAACTTAAAAAAGAACATGAAGAGAAAGGTAGAGATTGGATAACCTACTCCTCTATACTTATAGGAGGATCCAAAGATTCATTATTCTTGCAACAAATATCACTATAGCATTATTACTATAGCAATAAAACTGTAGCACAAAACAGAATATTGTAACATTTTTAAAATACTATAGCATTGCAAAAAACTGTAACATTTAAAAAGAATTACTGTAGCGGAAATAAAAAAGGGGGTCGTGCTTTGAACGGGGTGCACACTAGTTTAAAGGAAAGGGAAGACGTCTATCTTTAAGATTAGATAACTAGAGTTTTAAGGAGAACCTTAACCTCTCTCACCAAGAAGCAAAAGAATAATAAAAACTCGATACTTGGCCTACATTTCTCTATCCTCTTGTTACTTTTATACCATATGATGCGGAACGGAGGGGCTGATGAATAGGGTTCAGATGAACAGTATCCATAAATAGTAACTTTCTCTTTTTTAATTTTTTTTTGTAGTAATAAGACCAATAAAGAAAGATAAAAGGATAAATATGTTAGATCAGATTTACTCAGAGCATCTAACCTCTGAACATAATGGAAAAGACAGGTTTTACATATGGAGGCCTAATCAAAAAAACATGGCTTCACACCAATAGAATCACTCCAAAATCATCTCTCAAACTCAATTTTTATTCATCAATTTTCTATCTCTAAAATAAAATATTACAATCCTTTTTATGGCAGTAAAATAAATCCTAATTCTAACTAATAGATTTAATAAAATCTAATAAAATAATAAAATGACAAATCTAACCAAATAACTTATCCAATCCCATCTCAAATATCTAAAAAGTATATCCTAAAAATCCTCACTAATTTAATTTGTTAGACATCCTACACCAAATCTCCCTCTCTTTAAATCCGACGTCCGCATCAAGAATGCTAAGAGATCATTGGCTTCCGCGGTGTCATCACGAAGGTTCTTTGATCTTGCTTGGGCTTTGAATCTGGTGATAATTTGAGTTTATGAAGTAGATCAATTTTTTCTTCTTTTTTTCTTCTTTTTTTTTGAGAGAGAGAGAGAAGATGGATCCTTCGGCTATGATATCAAATGATGCAGAACGGAAGTGATGATGAATAGTGTGCAAATGAGCACTACCCATAAACAGTAATTTTTTCTTTTGATTTTATTTATTTTTTTACAATAATAAAAGACTAAATAAGGAAAGGTAAAAGATAAATCGGTTAGCCAGATTTTTTTTTTTTTTTGCCCACAGCAGCTAACCTCTAAAAATAATGGAAAATGCTATATTCACACAAGAACGCCTAATCAAAAAATATGGCTTCACGTCAATGTAATCACTCAAAAATCATCTCTCAAACTCAAATTTTAGTCATCAATTTTCCATCTCTAAAAGACCTTTTATACTAGATTCAAGAGCCTCTTCCCATATGACAAGTATAAAGAAATTTTTCATTACCTAAATCTTCCAACCAAATTTCATTCTATTCATATTACTGATGGTTTTTATCCTCCTAATTCTTGATGATGACATAGTTAATGTTACCTCATCTTTTATCTTTAAAAAAATTTCTTTATGCTTAAATTTCCTATTAGCTTATTGTTTATTAGTAAGCTTATGAAACATAATAACTGCTAAGTAACATTGTTCTTTTCTTATTATGATTTTTAGGGCCTCCAGACCGGGTCTAGGATTGGTTCGAGTTATGAGAGACGCATGTACTACCCAGACGATAATGTGTCACCTTCTAGTTTTGCGGCAGACTCTTCTAATACCCCATTACAGTGGCACCAACATCTAGGACATCTCTCCTTACAGAATCTTAGATCGGTATTGTCTATCGAGTCATCAGCGTCCTCCTTAGAATATGAGTCGTGTGAGTTAGGAAAGCATCATCATGTTCCCTATCCTAGTCAAGTCAATAGTTACAGTAGATGTGCCTTTGAACTAGTTTAGATGTTTGGGGTCCGTGTCGTTTTCCTTCCCTGAGTGAATTTCAGTATTTTTATTATCTTCGTGGATGATTTTTTGAGGATGACATGGTTGAATTTATGGACAGAAAGAACTCAATTTGCTAGTGTGATACAACTTTTTATAATGAAATAAAAACTCAGTTTTCTACTTTTATTCATGTGTTGCATGATAATGCTCTTGAATACATGAAAAGTGAAGTGCCCAAGTTTTTTGTTTCAAATGGTATTATTCACCAAACTTCATGTTCGTACACCTCACAATAAAATAGGATCGTCGTATGGAAACAAATACGCATTTTAGATGCCGCTAGGACTTTGATGATTCACAAGCATGTTCCTAAGTATGTATGGTTTGATGCTATTTTTTGTGCATCTCATTTGACTAACTATATGTCGTCTTCTATTTCTCATGTGAATATCCCTTTTTCTTATCTTTATCCTGATAAACACATGTTTCTTGTAGTTCCTCGTATCTTTGGTTGTACTTGTTTAATTCAGGATATGCATCCATGTTTGGATAAGTTGTCTCCTAGGTCAATCAAGTATCTTTGTATTCCAAAATATCAATGTTGACCTAGAATCTTACAAATACATAACTTCAGTTGACGTTGCTTTCTTTTAGCCAGTCCCATATTTTTCTCTATTGAGTAAAGGAGAAATTGCAACATCTATTCCTCTCTCAACCTATGTCAAGTTCTGGAATGGAGGAAAAGTCTACATCGCCAAAGCCAATATTGGTGTATACTAAAAGGTCGGAGGTAGCAGGACCTATCTCTTCTTCCACTCATCCTCCGTCCGCAGCTTAAGGTCCTACACATCAACAACTTTGCGTTCAGTCTGATCTCGATATTCCTATTGTCTTAAAAAAACTAAATGATCCACTACTGCCCATTTTACTTCATTTTTGTTTTTTATGATCGTCTTGTCCTATATTTTCACTAGTTTATCTTATCCTTGTCTTTAATTTCTATACCCATGACTCATCAAGAATCAATTTTAGTTTCAACTTCAAAGCAGACTATTGATGAGATGGATGCTTTTGTTTCTCGAGGGACTTAGGACTTGGTACTTGCTCCCTCGGGATTCAATGTCGGTTGTCACTTGGTATTTACTGTTAAATATAAAATAAATAGTGTAGTAAATAGATATAAAGTCAGGCTTTTTGCTAAAAGCTGTACTCAAACATATAGGGTCGACTATTTTGAGACTTTCTCTCTAGTCGCTCGACTCAACTCCATATTCTCTTCTCTATTAATATTAATTTGGAATGGCTGATATTGCAGTTGGATATAAAGAATGTCTTTCTGTATAGATATCTTTAGGAGATTTATATGGAGCAACTTTTGTGATTTGTTGCTCAAGGGGAAAGTGCTATGGACAAGCTTAAGAAGGCGATATATGGGCTCGAGCAGAGTCCACAAATATGGTTTGACAAGTTCAACAGGGTTATAGATGGTATTGGATCTCAGAGGTGTCATTCAGATCATTTTGTATTCATTCATCAGGCTACTTCTAAGAGAATTGCTTTGATTGTGTAGGTTGATATTCTACTAACGGGCAGCGATGTGATTGGCTTAGAAAAAACCAAGGAGCATCCCAAGCACCAGTTTATAACTAAGAATATTGGTTGACCTAGATACTTCTAAGGATTGAAGTTGTCTATCGTAAACATTGGTTAATTCGCTCGCAAAGAAATTACGCGTTGGCTCTTTTGAAGAGATTGGTCCTTTGGATAGCAAGCTCGTGAGTTCCCCCATGAAGAAAGATTTAAATGTTTGGCAGAGAATGGTGAACTATTTGAGGATACCAGACAGTACACTAGGCTGATTGACAAGTTGATATATCTTACTGTCACTGGAACATTATTTTATTTAATAGTAAAATGGCCTTGTATTTGGCTTAGATATATCTTTTGCCGAAGATGTTGTGATTCAATTCATGCATAAGCCTAGAGAGGTTCACTGGAGAGTCACACGGATTTTAGCTTACATCAAAAGCTCTTTAGTAAAGTTTACTATACAAAAAGCATGGACACATTCACATTTTGACCTCATCAGGTTCAAGTTATGCAGGAGATAGAGAAGACATGAAGTTCATGACCAAATATTGTACATTTGTTGGAGACAATCTTATCACGTTGAGTAAAAAGTAAGATGTGATGCTATCTAGTGCAGAAGCTAAGTATCAAGCAATGACTCATGCTACATGTGAGATGATATGGTTGAAGATGATCGAAAGACTTGGTTTTCTTTGACCAGATCCCATGCTTAAGCATTCTGATAATCAGCCTACCATGTACATAGGAATGAATCCAATTTTTCATCAAAGGATTAGACATATTGAGGTTGCTTCATTTTATGCAGGATGATATAATGAGTTGATATGCACCCGTTTTATTCGTTCTTCAGAACAGTTGATTGATGTATTCACCAAGGCTTTATCTTCCAAGATTTTTCTCCTTTGTGTAACAAGCCAGGAATAATAGATATATATGTTTCAACTTGAGGGGGAGTGTTAAAAGTTAGTACATATTCGGGCGTAGACTAGTATTAGGTTACCTATCAGTGTCCATCTATCTCTCGTATATTATCTATTATATGCTCATGAATAATACTATTCAATTACACTCTTATTTATTAGCACTCCGATTAGAAGGTTATAGGTGGTAAAAAATGCATACTGTCAAATAAGATCATCACCATGTGCTCCGCTAGAGGCAATTTGGTCATTTCAACACAATCAATGAACTTCATGAACACCACAAGGGTCCACGAGTTGACTAAGGACAAGCAACCCCAAGTCCAAAGTTAAACAGGCTAAGATTTGGCTCACTTCGCCTATATTCAAGTATGGTCGCGGAACTAAGTAATGCGGACTTGATAACCTTGCCCAAGTCCTAGTCTCACATCGTAGTTACTCCTGCATAGCAATGTAACCTCGTTCCAACTTTTGCCTCACACAAGAGTTAACCTCGCACTACAAGAAAGATCCGCAGTCTTCGCTAGACTAGCCTAGGAGATGAACCATACCAATGGTGACATGTTAGAAGTCACATCAACGGCAACAGCGCTGAAATCTAGAGCATTAAATGCTACAGATATGCTAAAGCACAGTAAGCTATGCTGCTGAGTTGGATTAGCTCCGTGATCGATCGTGAAGCTAATAAAACTGTTACCCGACCATATTGCATTAAATGAGCTCCGACGCTGTTGCATCACTCGTTAACTTTGCTAAGTCCAAGACGATAAAGTGACTGCATAGCATCGTTCTGTATTAAATGCTAGTACAATGATGTAGCTTCGCGACTCCAAGCAACTCTATGACACCCATTGATTTCAAGCTATAAATACAACTCATTGGCCTCCATTTCAAGAACAACTCTAGATTCTTCTCTATTTAATTAATGTTGCTGCTGAGTTGTAGCACCCTTGTTGCTCGGTGATGGTGCAATAAACTCGTCTTTAATATTTCCATTATCATTCCCTTGGCTTTTGTTGGTTCTTTCTACTAACTTTGTTCACAAAGCTTGTTGTTTAATAACACCTCACTACTCGTGAGTTACTACTACTCCTTGAGAGATTACCTTGTCTATAGAGGCAAGCCCTCATAGATGAATCTAGGTTCTTCGCCTAAACGAGCTCTCTTCCCTCCAAACTCGATAACAATAGCAACTAAGGAGAACTCCACAATTTAGCAACATTGTTCATGTGGTCAACAAGGACAAGGTCGTCCCCACCGCCTCATGTGGTCAACGGGAACAAGATGGTTTCCACCGCCACAACACCTCAGAATCAAAAACTTTCTAAATTTTGCTTTCTTTTCAAAAGAGGAATAAAATGAGTACTTCACCCGGTCCTTCTATTGGCGGGAAAACAAAGGTTATGGGTCAAATTTGCTTACTATTCATGAGGATTATCTAGATTCTAGCATATCTAATTACATCTTATTTATTAACACTTCTCTTAGAAGGTTATTGGCCGAATTTGCCTTAATGTTCATGAAGGTTATCTAGAGTCTATCCTATCTATCTATCTATCTATCATATTTATCTATCTATCTATCTATTGTATACTAAAATAATTACCATGGTTACAAGCTTTTGTCACTTGACAAATTCTTAGAACTGATTTCTTACTTCCAAGCATTTTTTATAAAATATGTACCAGAAAGAAATTCCACAATATCACACAGGTATAGCACTACCTAGGTATATATCAATACACCCTCATTCATAATATGCCTCGTCCCCAAGGTCTTAATCTTTAATATCCATCCTAAACCCATCAGGTTTTGCATGTGCATTTCCTTTTTTCCCCGCCCCACCAATGTCAGCTCCACGACAACCAACTGTAGTATGTATATTCTTCAGGCATGATGATTAAGCCTGCATAGGAAGTAGTTAAAGCTAAAGGACATTATATATTAAGACAACAAGGACATTACTAAAAATAAACCAACATGGTCCGAAGGAACAAACAATGTTAACGGCACAAAACCTATAATGAGGCATATAATATAGGCACATATAATAAGTTAACCTAAGGCATAGATAGATAGAAGAAAATCTGGAAGTTCGATGCACCTCAGCTGGATACAAAGTTCTTTCCGATCTTTACGCGTATCTTATGAGTTCTGATAGTGTTTTGTATTACTTTTGCTGTATTATCAACTCTCTCCTTACGATTCATTTTCCAGCTGAGACATTTGAAGAGTATGACCACTTGATAAGTGGAAATTTCATGGAAGAAAAAGCATGACAAACTTAGATGAGAACAAAGTTACGTCCTCCCTAATTATGATTGATTATCCACTATTGAAAGGTAATCCTCTAGGGAATCCATTGATGAGATGCTAACACAATATTGCTTGAGAAGAGTTCAAGGCAGGAAATATGCAGTCACACATTGCTCAAATGATGACAGGATATAAAAAGATCACAAACCTGTTTGACAGAATTCATGCCGACAAGCACACTAGCAACTTCACTATTCATCAGGCTGTACTGGAGAGCTAGTTTTGAGATGTTCTTCCCTTTCTCCTTACAATGGAGTGCAGCAGCCCTGCAGGCAGCCTAAATGTAGATAGAACAATTAGTCCCTATACAGAATAAAACGCATATAAAAGTACCTACAGCTTAAGAGACAATTCTTTTTGTAGGATAATGCTATGACCGTCAAACTAGCTGTCCTCGCTGCGTCAAATAAGACTGGATTTTTTGCTAAGAAATGGTAAGAGTGTGTTGTATTTTTTAGCAGATAAGAATCAAAAGTTACCCAGTGATGGAGAAAAAAATGACAACTCTAAAACAATTAATTTCAAATCCTAGTGCAGCATGAAAGGTAACCTGCTAGATCAGCTATAGTTCTTGAATGTTGACCAATTCAAAACAGTTGCTTGTCTAGTTCAAATTGGATCATAGTGGGATTTTGATCTATATGAATCAGAATCAGATTTTTAACCTTCTTCAGATGCATATTTGATTGAATCAAGTAGGTCCTAGCTTCTCTAGATGTGTTTTGCAAGGAAATAAGATCTGGCTTAGGGGCAATGAATCAGCTGCGATCTCTGGATTGTATAAGCTGCTCCCATCATGTCGGGTCCGGATCTAATGAACCCCTCGAACCCCATGTAGCAGTAGCACTTGGAAAACTCCATGCTCATGATTCACATGGACATGAACAAAAAGACTAAAAGGGCATTACTGTTCTAAAAATGTTATCCACAGAATGAAGGTTAATCAATTCTTCATTTTCTCTTACAAAAGAAATGGTTGAAACAGGAAAAACTCTTACAAAACATGAACTAAAAGGAACTAAATTAAAGAAAAAGTATTTGCATATTTAAATACTAAATCAGGGTATTTCTCGAGCATCTTTAACAAGGGGGCAGGTGTGAAACTGAAAGGACTTATATGCACAAACTTTTATACATTCTTCATTACTTCTACAGCAGAAAGTTTAGCTCTGCACAAGTAAGGTCTGCACAACAGCGTGCAGCTTAAATGACTTACTTCTCTAATATTGATTGTGAATTAAGGAACAACAGAAAGGAGATATTACTTTGAGTTCCGATGACGCAGGGTGCCACTCTGGTGGACCACTCTCAGTAAGAAGGCCCATCGCCAGTGGAGAGGCAGTAATCACTCCTACACCTTTGCTTTTAAGGTAGGGCAACAAATCTACGAGAGTTGTATCATTGATGCTGTAATGACAATACGAGAGGACCACATCTACTGAACCAGGCTGTACTCGATCAAGAACATATGTAAAAATCTCCAAAGGGAGACCTGTTATTCCAACAAAACGAATCTTTCCGGCCTTTTTGAGCTTTTGAAGTGCAGGGATTGTCTCATTTACAATCTATAGGGAAGCAAAAACAGTAAAACTCTGTCAATTATTTGAATTTTTCAAAAGAAAGAATATAAACAAGTTATGATTTTATAGATTCAAATCCAAGAATTACTGAATAAGACCACTTAAGCTAACAACTCATTAGAGTTAGGTACTCCTCGAAACCGATATATATAGTACAAAATTGAAGTAACATCTGAACAGTGACTGCTTATCATTAATAATCTCAGATCTGCTAGTCGACAACCTCTTTGCCAGAGGGATGCCCATAACACATCAACATAAAGATTCGAAATCGAGATGATCAATGCGCCACTGAATAACCTGAACAAATTTTTAATAAATTTTTTGAACAAAATAGATCATGAAATTA
>NC_033796.1:67575019-67658587 GCF_001876935.1 Asparagus officinalis
CGACGCTCTCAAGAACCAACAAATTCAAGAAAAGCTACCAATTAATTAAGTCAACGCTCATCAATACCGAGATGTCTAATGTGAAATTGTGAAGATAGAATCTGAAAAAGAATTAACTCACGAAGATTGAATTTCACCGTATCAATTGATAAGCTAAAACAAGAAACGAAACCAGACCTGATCGAGATCCCCAAACTCGATATCATGGCACTGTAGAATGTCGACATAATCGAGCTTCAACCTCGCCAAGCTCTCATCCAGGCTCTTCGTAACCCTCTCCGCGCTGAAATCAAAGCCGTCGCCGTACCTCCCACACTTGGTCGATACAACGAACTCGTCCCTCGCGACCCCGAGAGCTTGAAGGCAGTTTCCGAGGACCGTCTCCGAGACCGTAAGCCCATAATACCTAAATTCGACACGAAAAGAAAAGAAAAAAAAAAGAGTGAAACAATTGCGAGGTTCGAAATTGAGCGGAATTTGAATATTTCGTACTGACGGTGAGGTGTCGAAGAAGTTGATGCCGAGGTCGAGGGCTCTGCGGACGCAGGCCAGGGCTTCCTCGGGGGACACGTGGCCGAAGACGTTGCCGAGGGGAGAGGCGCCGAATCCCACGCAGCTGAGGCTGAGGCCGGTGGTCCCCAGCTGTCTGCGATCTAGTTTCGATGGAGCCATTTGGATCTTGTTAAGCCCAGGTTAGGGCTTGTAGTATGACTGCAGATGGAGGAGGAAGAAGAAGAAGAAGACTAGGGACGTTCTTGGATTCTCAGCTATCTACTACCGTGATGGGGCCCACTCGTCGCAAACAGTGAGGACGGCGTGGAACCGGCGGAAGGGCAGCGTGATTACTGATTAGGACCTAGGGTGCCAAACCGCATCCGTATCCGAGGAAATATCCGTAACCGTATCCGTTAGGAGACGAATATGGTTACTCAAATCTATTACCGATAGGATATGGTTGCGGATATGGTTTTGTAGTGAAATATCTGTATCCGTGTCCGAAAAAACCCGAATACATATAGGTAATACTCTTACGATAGTTTCGATTCTTAGATTATGGATTTGTGGTTAATTTTGATGATCAAGATGTCTAATCTTAGCTTTTCAATCATAATGAACATATTAACGAACTCTTTTTGTATCACATGACTATATTTTTTTGAATACTATCTAGTTTTCACATATCCTTTTTGTATCCGCATGCATATCCGTTTATATATCCGCATCTATATCCGTAACCGTATCCGATTTTGGCAGATATGGATATGAATTTTTCTTACCGACGTATATCTGTATTCGTATCCGTATCCGAGATGGGTAAGCGGATATGGATATGGTAAGTGCCATATCCGAGCCGTATCCGCTCCGTTAACACCCCTATTAGGACCGCCTTAAATTAAAAGTGTTAGTTGCATATTAGTCTCTTATCTATTTCTCTCTGTAATAATCTATTCCTCTATAATAAAGTGAGAACTTAATAATCATTATTCACGTTATAGTAAATATTACAGTAATTTATTATAATACTATTATTATAGTCTTTTTTTAAAAATATTGCTATAGCATAATCGGAATACTGTAACATTTTAAAAAATATTATTGTATCATTTTTTAAAATATATTATTGTAGCCAGGGTGGGACACTGTAGCATTCTTTAAAAAATATATTGTAGCATTTGAAAAAAACATCGCTGTAGCATTTGAAAAAACATCGTTGTAGCATTTAAAAAATATACCGTAGCAATAAAAAAACGGATTACTGTAGCGATAAAAAAGAGAAGGTTGTGCTTCGCACGGGGCGCACACTAATCTATTCCTCTATAATAATGCGAGAACTTAATAATCACTATTCACATTATAGTAAATGTTACAGTAATTTATTATAATACTATTACTATAGTATTTTCAAAGAAATATTGTTATAGCATAAGCGAGATACTGTAGCATTTTAAAAAATATTACTGTATTATTTTTTTAAAATATATTATTGTAGCAGGGGTGGGATACTGTAGTATTTTTTAAAAAATATATTGTAGCATTTGAAAAAACATCTTTGTAGCATTTAAAAAATATACTGTAGCAATTAAAAATGGATTACTGTAGCGATAAAAAAAGAGAAGGTTGTGCTTCGCACGGGGCGCACACTAGTCTATTCCTCTATAATAATGCGAGAACTTAATAATCACTATTACTATTACTATAGTATTTTCAAAACAATATCGCTATAGCATAAGCGGGATACTGTAGCATTTTAAAAAATATTACTGTATCATTTTTTAAAATATATTATTATAGCAGGGGTGGGATACTGTAGCATTTTAAAAAATATTACTGCATCATTTTTTAAAATATATTATTATAGCAGGGCTGGGATACTGTAGCATTCTTTAAAAATATATTGTAGCATTTGAAAAAACATCGCTGTAGCATTTAAAAAATATACTGTAGCAATTAAAAAACGGATTACTGTAGCGATAAAAAAGAGAAGGTTGTGCTTCGCACAGGGTGCACACTAGTCTATTCCTCTATAATAATGTGAGAACTTAATAATCACTATTCACGTTATAGTAAATGTTACAGTAATTTATTATAATACTATTACTATAGTATTTTCAAAGAAATATTGCTATAGCATAAGCGGGATACTGTAGCATTTTAAAAAATATTACTGTATTATTTTTTAAAATATATTATTATAGCAGGGCTGGGATACTGTAGCATTCTTTAAAAAATATATTGTAGCATTTGGAAAAACATCGCTGTATCATTTAAAAAATATACTATAGCAATTAAAAAACGGATTACTATAGTGATAAAAAAGAGAAGGTTGTGCTTCGCACGGGGCGCACATTAGTCTATTCCTCTATAATAATGCGAGAACTTAATAATCACTATTCACGTTATAGTAAATGTTATAGTAATTTATTATAATACTATTACTATAGTATTTTCAAAGAAATATTACTATAGCATAAGCGGGATACTGTAGCATTTTAAAAAATATTACTGTATTATTTTTTAAAATATATTATTATAGCAGGGGTGGGATACTGTAGCACTCTTTAAAAAATATATTGTAGCATTTAAAAAATATACTGTAGCAATTAAAAATGGATTATTGTAGCGATAAAAAAGAGAAGGTTGTGCTTCGCACGGGGCGCACACTAGTTATAATAATAAGAGGATCCAAAGATTTACTATTCATATTACAGTAAATAATACAGTAAAATACTGCAGTATTATTATTGTAGCACACAGGAACACTGCAGTAGAGGCGAGATACAGTAGCAATTCAAAAAATTATCGTAGCAGTTAAAACTGAATTACTGTAGCAGGAAAAATATATGTCGTGTTTTGCACGGTGTTCACACTAGTTATAATAATAAGAGGATCCAAAAATTTAATATTCATATTCCAGTAAATAATACAGTAAAATACTATAGTATTATTACTGTAGCACATACAAAATTGTAGCGTTCTAAAATATTATTGTCACATTATCACTGTAGCCCAGGCGGATACTATAGCATTTAAAAAATATTACTGTGGCACTTACAGAAAATATTTAAAAATATAATTATTGTGGCAAAAATAAAAAATGGGGGTTGTGCTTTGCACGGGATGCACACTAGTCAAACATAATTATCAAATAGCCCTTCAAATCTCATCATTTGTTTCTTAACCCCTTAAATCTCCAATTTCCTTGTCAATTCGTCCCTCAAGTTAGTTGGTGGTAATAATCACTATTGAAGTTAACAAAATAAGTGATTTACCTGTTATAACCCTCACCCACAATTCATAACTTTACATACTCATTTCAGAACGGGTTTAAACCCGAAACCCTCTCTCTCTCTTCCTTTCTTCTCCGCCCCCTATTTCTTCTAACCCAAATTAGAGGTCATTTCAACGGTTATATTCCCTCAAAATACTATATAATCATCAAAATTTTACAATACAATTTGATTCTTTGTATCCCCTCTAACATTCTAAACTGCCAAATAGGGGTTTTAAGGTCTTACACTATGTTGCAAGGTACATCATCAAATACCACCGAAGCTTCGAGTCATGAGGCTAACAAGAAATATTTTTGTGGTTTAGAGTTCAGAATTTGGACATGTAAACAATGGGAGAACAAGAGTTTGCAATTTTATGGGTGTCAGGTACACAAGATTGCCTCAAATAAAGGTGGTGAATTTTTTACTTGGATGGATAATAGCCGAAATTTGTTGATGAAGCTTGCCAAAGAAGTGAGCATGTTAGGGAAGAAAATGGAACAAATCATATTGATGTTGAAAATTTTGTATGTATTCTTGGATTCTCTTCTATATACTACTGTGACAAGTAGTCCCAGCGGTGATGGGGCCTACTCGTCGCAAATAGTGAAGACGATGTGGAGCTGGCTGAAGGGAAGCGTGATTAGGACCGCCTAAAAATAAAAGGGTTAGTTGCATATTAGTCTCATATCAAACATAATCGCCACATAGTCCCTCAAATCTCATCATTTGTTTCTTAACCCCTTAAATCTCCAATTTCCTTGCCAATACGTCCCTCAAGTTAGTTGGTGGTAATAATCACTATTGAAGTTAACGGAATAAGTGATTTACCTTATAACTCTCACCCACAATTCATAACTTTACCTACACATTTCAGAACGGGTTTAAACCCGAAACCCTCTCTCTCTCTCTCCCCCTCTCTCTCTCTCCCTCTCTCCCTCTCTCTCTCTCTCTCTCTCTCTCTCTCTCTCTCTCTCTCTCTCTCTCTCTCTCTCTCTCTTTCATCTCCAACGGCCCCCTATTTCTTCTAACCCAAACCAGAGGTCATTTCAATGGTTATATTCCCTCAAAATACTATATAATCATCAAAATTTTACAATACAATTTGATTCTTTTTATCCCCTCTAACATTTTAAACTGCTAAATAAGGGTTTTAAGGTCTTACACTATGTCGCAAGGCACACCATCAAATACCACTGAAGCTTCAAGTCATGAGGCTAACAAGAAATATTTTTTTAGTTTAGAGTTTAGAATTTGTACATGTAAACAAGGGGAGAACAAGGGTTTGCAATTTTATGGGTGTCAGCTACACAAGATTGCCTCAAATAAAGGTTGTGAATTTTTTGCTTGGGTGGATAATAGCCGAATTTTGTTGATGAAGCTTGCCAAAGAAGTGAGCATGTTAGGAAAGAAAATGGAACAAATCATATTGATGTTGAAACTTTTGTTTGTATTCTTGGATTCTGAACTATCCACTACTGTGACAAGTAGTCCTAGCGGTGATGAGGCCTACTCGTCGTAATCAGTGATGACGGCGTGGAGCCGACGGAAGGGCAGCATGATTAGAACCGCCTAAAAATAAAAGGGTTAGTTGCATATTAGTCCCTTATCAAACATAATTGGCAAATAGTACCTCAAATCTCATAATTTGTTTCTTAACCCCTTAAATCTCCAATTTCCTTGTCAATACATCCCTCAAGTTAGTTGGTGGTAATAATCGCTATTGAAGTTAACGGAATAAGTGATTTACTTGTCATAACACTCACCCACAATTCATAACTTTACCTACTCATTTCAGAACGGGTTTAAACCTGAATCTCTCTCTCTCTCTCTCTCTCTCTCTCTCTCTCTCTCTCTCTCTCTTCTCCAACGGCCCCTTATTTCTTCTAACACAAACCAGAGGCCATTTTAACGGTTATATTCCCTCAAAATACTATATAATCACCAAATTTTTACAATACAATTTGATTCTCTATATCCACTCTAACATTCTAAACTGCTAAATAGGGGTTTTAAGGTCTTACACTATGTTGCAAGGCACATCGTCAAATACCACTGAAGCTTCAAATCATGAGGCTAACAAGAAATATTTTTGTGGTTTAGAGTTTAGAATTTGGACGTGTAAACAAGGGGAGAATAAGGGTTTGCAATATTATGGGTGTCAGCTACACAAGATTGCCTCAAATAAAGGTGGTGAATTTTTTGCTTAGGTGGATAATAGCCAAAATTTGTTGATGAAGCTTGCCAAAGAAGTTAGCATGTTAGGGAAGAAAATGGAACAAATCATATTGATGTTGAAAATTTTGTTTGTATTGTTGGGAATCTTAGTATTCCTCAGAATGTTCTAAAGTGGGGGTGGGGGTTGTTTAAAAATTGGTTGTTAACGTAATTTTTTTTAGATATAAATTTGGGGGTTGTTTTAGAAATTGGTTGGTTTAGATGATGTAGATTGTGATTTAAATATGACTTTGGGGGTTGTTTTAGAAATTAGTTGTTTTGGATATTGTAATTTGTGGTTCAGATATGAATTAAAGAATTTGTTATTTTTTAAATTGTTTCTTGAAGATTATTTTGTTGTGCTATAGAAATAAACAAATGTTAATCACATTTAACTTGTTGACACGTGTCCCAAACAGACTACACCCAAACTCAATGCAGATAGACCAAAAGAAGAGTTATCCTTTCTCGCCAGGCCGAGTCGTCCCTTCTCGCCAGGTCGAGATACGCATCCCTGCTCGCCAAGTCGAGTCATCCCTTCTCGTCAGGCCGAGTCAACCCTTCTCTTTAGACCAGGTCGAAAGGCAGTCATCCTCGAGCCTCACACCAATAACCAGTAACCATCACATTAAATGCATTGTCAGAATCATCATTGTTCTAGTCTCCATAGCCTTCATGACTCATCAGACTCCATCAGCACAATGCTTCCTCCATCACCATCACATTGATCATAAAGGTGACTCATGTCACCCACAACCGACACATGTAAATTAACTGCTGACTAAGCAGTCTGCTTAGACTCGGCTGAAACTATAAAATTACCCCTCTATACCTATTATAAATAGAGAGACTGTCTGCAGCACATAGGTAAGCAATCTCTTGCTAAAAAACATGCTATCTCCATATTACCTCTCCACTCAACCTCAAATACTAACTTAATTGTCTGAAGAATCATAGGAGAATCTAATTTCGATCCTTTAATGTGTCTCAGTTGTGCAAGAAGCTCAACAGTCTATTGGAGGATCAGCCATCAAAGGAGATCAAGGCACCCTAGCACTTCCATAATCCACACATAAACCCCATGTTTGATAACTGACATCAACAGTTTGGAGCCCACCGTGTGGCCTCTTCATCTCTCTTTGAGGAAGTGGTTTATTCCCCATCTTCGAACCTCGGAATTAGGAGCTGAGACATGTCTCAAGCAGACTACACCCTAGCTCCCTTCCCGCCAAGCCGAGACAATCATCCCTTCCCACCAAGCCAAGGTAGGAGACACTTTCTGCCAATCTGAGACAGACGTCCCTTCTCGTCAGGCCGAGATAGGCGTCCCTTCCCAACAGGCTAAGGCAGTAGACCATTTCCCGCCAGGCTGAGAAATGCGTCCCTTCTCATAAGGAAGCATCCTTTCTTTCCCTTCTCGTCAGGCCAAGACAGACGTCCCTTCCTACCAGGCTGAAGCAGAAGACTCTTCCCACCAGGATGAGACAGACGTCCTTCTCGCCAGGCCGAGATAGACATCCCTTCTCACTAGGCCAAGTCATCCTTTCCCTATAGGCCTACTCGTCCCTTCCCACCAGGCTGAGGCAGGAGTCCCATCACCCCAGCCCAAGATAGGCATCCCTCCTCACTAGGCCGATTGGTCCCTTCTCTCCAGACCAAGACAAAAGTCATCCTTTCTCTCCCTTCTCATTATGAGTCATCCCTTCTCTCCAGGTCGACTCGTCCCTTCCCGCCAGACAGAGACAGGCATCCCTTCCCAGCTATGCTGAGGCAGGCGTCTCTTCTAGCCCAAGCAATCAAGAACTTTCATCCAAGATCAAATGAAGAGTAAGGCTAAAGAACCGACATGTTTGTCATGGAATGTAAAACATTTCAGAATATACCTCCCTAAAATGTAGTCAAATTAAGACACATAAATAAGAGATATTTTTGTGCTGTGTACTAACCTATATGTAGTCTTAGCCACTCGATCTTCATCGATTCAGGAATTAAAATGAAATATCTTGGCATCATTTTCATGGATTCGTCCAAAGCACATACCAAAGACCTTGGTACCTTTTCAGAGTAAAACCAAGGCACGTCATGATACGGGTGTATCTTCTCTTCGGGAGCTTAGTGATCCTCATGGGAGCTTGAGGATAGATGATTCTCATGGTATCTTGAGAATAGAGTAAAGGAGTCGTAGACGAGGTCATTGAAGGCGGCGAAGTTGAAGGATTCGTCAAACTGTAGGAATTACAGTTTGGGCTTTGTCCGGTCGACCGCATGTGTCACTGCGATCAACCGCATAGTGCACAGACCCAGACTGTGTCTCTGGACTGAGAGCGGTCGACCGATGTAGGCGCTGCGGTCGACCGGAAACCCTGTAATCGATTTTTCCAGAAATCGATGTTCTGGCCGGTCAGCGGTTCCGGGCCTGGGTCTGTTTCCTGCTCCAGTTGGGATTTCTGTTTAGTATAAATAGAAACACGACTTTTCTAGGGTTTATGACTCAGATTGTAATCAGAAAAGAGATCAGGGAGGTTGTTCTTTGATCTAGAGAGATTGTGAGAGAGAGATTTTGTAAATCCAATTGATTCTCATAATCTAGAGAAGGTATTTTCCTTCGTCCTAATTATAACTCTTGTGTTCTTCTGTCGTTTTCTTCTCTACCCACTCTTGATAATTCCGCGATCAAGAGTGCTCGCACGGCGACTCGTATCACATCATCAACTCGGTCACCTCCAACACCAAAGATCTTTGTAAAACCCCATAATTTTGAAAATATTATAGTAAATAATATAAAATGTGTTTTATTATGGTTGATATTGTTCTGGGGTGAATGAACATGATCTTAATCGATTTGAGATCGATTAAGTACATATAAATACATATATATGTGTGTATAAATGTGTATGAGCATGAAAAATTGTCGGCTGAAATCATCACTGGTCGGTCGACCGACCCTAGCAATCGGTCGACCGATGGATACTGGTCGATTAACCGACCCTAGCAATCGGTCGACCGATGGGTGCATAGGTTTTGGGTTTCGGGTCGGATCAGTTTGGGCCTGTTTGATCACATATATATTATATAGCTGAATTTCTCTCTTTTTCATCATCTTTCACGTTCCAGCAGCCACCCCAAAACCCTAAATCATCAGTTTTGAGTTTTGGGAGAGATTGGTGAAGTAAAGACCTAGAGAAGGGCGAGATCTATAGCTTTTGACAAAGGAGGATCAAGACTCTCGTGCGTATGAGAGATCAGCATGAATTTTAAGGTGAGTTTTATCTCTTCCAATCCCATCCCCGTTTTTCTTGGTATTTTTATTGTATTCAAAAACCTATTTTTTTATGTGTAGAGATTTCCTTTTAAACTATATAATATAAAGATTTGGTCTTTCTGATTTAAATGTTATGAAATGGATTTCTTTAAATCGGGTTGAAGGTTTGAAGTAAATCTAACATGAGATTTTGTTAATCTATTTGCTTTCATGATGAATTTTCAAACATAAACATGTTAGGGTTTTTAGAATTCCCCAAATCTTTATATTTGTGTTTTCATCTTTCAAGGTAAACCCTAATTGCACTAAACAGAGATTTTCGGTGAGGGAGGATCGAGTTCCTTACGTGTGTGGGAGTTTAGCACGAAATTTTTTAGGTGAGTTTAATCTCCTCCAATCACATCCTCGTTTTCTTGGTTTTATTTGGATTTTAAAAACCTATTTTATGTGTAACGATCATCCCTTTTTATCTGTATAACGTAAAGATTTGATCTTTCTGATTTAAAAAGTTATGAAACGGGTTCTTTGTTTTGGGTTTAAGATTTGAAATAGATCTAACATGAGATTTTGTTAAAGTTATTTGTTTTCATGAGGATTTTACAAACATGATCATGCTAGGTTATTAGAATTCCCCAAATCTTTATATTTGTGATTTCATGTAGTAAAGTAAATACTAAATACCCTAAATCAAGTTTTATTTATGTGTTCTTTTGAAAATTTTGATTTTTGGAAAGTGTACAGAAAGCCTGTCATCTTTGAATCGTCACTAGGTTCGGTCGACTGATTAGAAGGATCGGTCGATCGAATTGGTTCTCAGGAGCTGAAATCATCACACTGGTCAGTCGACCAATATAAGTATTCGATCGACCGATTGAGGTTGGGTTGTGTGTGCATGTTTGTCGCCGTCGATCGACTGATGGGCTATGTCGATCGATCGATTTGAGCTATTTTGCATATGATGATTTCTTTCCACGTGCTTTTGATCACAAACACGAAGTACGAGTCACACGTCGACACACATATGTGACCATGAGAGTGCACATATTGGATTCGAGCATGCATGAGCGTTTGGAGGTGCGTAATCTGATTTTTTTGAGTTTGTCATGATAGAGAGTAACGTTTGTTTCATTTTACGGTAATATTGGATGCTTGAGTGGGGTTAGTTGGTGCACCACAATGAGACTGTGGTTGACTACACTCAGAGTGCATTAGTTAGTGTACTGCAATGAGACCGCAGTGGACTACACTCTATTATGCATCATTGTGTTTCAGATTAGGCTGATGTGTCTATACTCCGCAGGGTGTTCGAGTAAGGTAGTGAACCGCAAAATATTGCGATGAGCCACATGATATTGTGAGCGCCTATACTCCACACCATTTTCTCTATAGGGAATCATACAAAATTGTAAAATTGCTCCCGTGTTACCTACCTCGAGAGTAGAGTATAAGGCTATGGTTTGTTATGTACTACGTATCCTAGACAATATCTTTTACCGAACATTTATTTTTGTTCCCGCGCCAACTACCCGAGGGAAATGTGAGTTGTTATGATACGATTTGTTATGGATGAGGATTGGTAATGTATTGTTCTTTGTTAATTATTTTATTCATAGACTTTTAGAGTTAATATTTAGCGATCCACAATTTGAGATACATGATATATATATATATATATATATATATAATATATATATATATATATATATATATATATAACTAATATATTATATATAATTAATATATATATATATATATGATTATATATAGATATATATATATATATCATTATATAGTATAATATTAGTGATATATTATATATATATATACGATATATATAAGGAATATGGGTATACTTGGCCGATCCTTGGTAGTTATGTGACACATCTTAGTCCATACATCACACCTTGAGTTGGTGAGCGCTCCATCTTCAATGTGTGATGTATGGACAAATGTGTCCACCATCACTACGGCAATGATCCTTGGTACCCAAGTATTACCCCAGTTCTCTCTTCTCTCTCTCTCTCCTTCTCTCGTCTCTCTCTCTCTATATAATATATACTATATATATATATATATTATATATATATATATAATATATATATATTATATATATATATATATATATATTATATATATGATATATATTATATATATATATATTATTATATATATAATTAATATATATATATATAGTACTATATAATATTATATATATATATATGAGAGTTTCTTTGTTTGGATTGTTTCGCTCGATGTACTCATTCTCGTGTTGTGAGTTTCTAAATATTAATTCCTCTTAGTTCGGGATATAGGTTTTATATATCTAATATGCTATAACTTGTATTTTTATACACCTAACCTCATTCCCTCCGGGGGCCGTGGAGATGTTCTCGCTAGCGCTTTGACGCTCATTATTTTCATTTTTTAGGCAGCGAGTCAGGGGTTCGGAGAGTCGCAGGTTGATGAAGACTCAACATAGTTTGCCGTCATTTATTAGTAGATAGTTAGTAGGCACTCCACAGTGGATATGTTATTGTTTTTAGTCTTTTAGAGTTGTATTTCTTTTGGAGGTTGAGTGCCTATATACTTTTCGGTTGACTCTTTTGTATTAGAGACTCGTTGTCTTATTTCGATTTATTGGATGTGCTTTATTTTCTTATGTTGGAACATGATTACGTTTATCATTAGATCTCTCATCTATATTACGTTCCTTGTATTATCATCTTTATGATATCTGATTGTACCCTTACTTCTTGTATTTGATCCTACTAGAGAGATGTTATTGTGATGGTGAAACATGTTATTGTACAATATTGGGTGCATGGCATATTTGACATCTTTGGGTTCACCTCGGACTGTAGCCTTGTGTGAAACCAGGAGCATCACAAGCTTGGTACCTTTTTAGGGTAAAACCAAGGCAATTCATCAACTCAGTCGATTCTGACATAAAGATCTTAGCATCTTCCTAAGTCCAAGTCATGTACACTAAGATCTTGGTGTCATCGTGATTGAACCCAAGGCACGAGGTCGAGGCATCCCCATTACAAAGGCATGAAGTTCTATTTCACTCCGAATGGGCCAGCCGAGTCCGAGCGTAAGGAGCTAGTGTTGTGTCTTAGAAATAAATAAGTGTTAATCACATTTAACTTGTTAACAGGTGTCCCAAGCAGAGTACACCCAACTCAATGTAGATAGACCAAAAGAAGAGTTCTCCCTTCTCATCGAGCTGAGTCGTCCCTTCACGCTAGGCCGAGATAGGGTCCCTGCTCACCAGACTGAGTCGTACCTTCTTGCGAGGTCGAGACGTCCCTTCTCACCAGGCCGAGTCATCCCTTCTCGCCAGGCCAAGTCATCCCTTCTCGCCTGGCCCAGCCGTCCCTTCTTGTTAGGCCGAGACAGGAGTCCCTTCCTGCTAGACCGAGTCGTCAACTTGTGAGGCCGACTAAAAAGGCAGTAGTTGTTGTCCCTTCTCGCCAGGAGGCATCCCTTCTTGCTAGGCCAAGTCATCATTTTTTCTACGAGACGTCCCTTCTCGCCAGGACGAGTCATCCCTTCTCACCAGGTTGAGACATGCGTCTCTTCACGCCAGCTGAGTCGTCCCTTCTCTCCAGATAGGCATCCATGCTTGCCAGGCTGAGTCATCCCTTATCACTAGTCTGAGTCCATAACTTGTGAGGCTGACTAAAAAGGCAATACTTATCATCTCTTCTCACCAGGAGGCGTCCCTTTCTAGCCAGGCTTAGTCATCCCTTCTAGCCAGGCTTAGTCATCCCTTCTAGCCAGGAGGCGTCTCTTCTCACTAGGTTGAGTCATCCCTTCTCACAAGGGCGAGAGAGGTGTCCCTTCTTGCCAGACCAAGTCGTCCCTTATAGCCATGAGGCGTCCCTTATAGCCACACCGAGATGGACATCCCTATTCACCAAGTTGAAACATCCCTTCTCGCATGGCCGAGTCGTCCTTCTCGCCAGGCCGAGACATGCATCCCTTCTCGTTAGGCCGAGTCATCCCTTCTCACTAGGTCGAGTCGGCCCTTCTCCTTAGGCCGGGTAAAAAGGTAGTCATCCTCGAGCCCCATGCTAACCAGTCACCATAACATTAAATGCATTGTCAGCTAGCCTCCATAGCCTTTATGACTCATCAGGCTCCGTCAACACATTGCTTCCTCTATCACTATCACATTTATCACAAAGGTGACTCATTCCACCCACAGCCAATACATGTAAAGTAACTATTGACTAAGCAGTTTGCTTGGACTCGATCAAAATTACAAAATTGCCATTTGTATCTACTATAAATAGATGGACTGTCTGTAGCACATAGGTAAGTGATCTCTTGCTGAAAAAACACTATCTCCATATTACTTCTCCACTTAAGCTCAAATACTAACTTCATCGTCAGAGGAATCACTGGAGATCCTAACTCCGGTTCTCCAACGTGTTGTAATTTTGTAGGAAACTCAGTAGTCTATTAGGGGATCAACCATCAAAGGAGATCAAGGAACCCTTACACTTCTATAATCCACACATAAACTCCCTATTTGATAACTGACATCAACATATATGAAAGACACAAATTTTTTTAGATATAAACTCAGATTTTATGTAAACTTTGACATTGTGTTATTACAAAAACAAGCTCATCATTATAAAAAAAATTGGCATGGTTTTCCTTACAAATTGATTGTGCAAAAGATATTATTTGCCACATACACATACAATCCATTATCATATTGACCCACTCCCGATACTATCACTTTTTGTACATGATTACACATACCACTTCACCAAAAAATTTCCAAATCATTGAAACTACATATTGGTATATGACAGTAAAGTTAAACTTCATTGAAGTTCACCATAGTTACGTGCAACATGCACAATTACATCATCATCCAAGTAGAGCTTAAATTATGTGCAAATTGCAGAAGCACCTCCAAAATACAATAAAAATATCATGCACACATATACCAAAATATCAACAAAAGTTGTGCAACAAGTACATATATATCCTATAATTAAGAAACTTATGTGCAACATGCATATTTACATAAAAGTATGACAAATTTTGTGAATCATTCACACATATGTAGCAATCTGGACAAAAGATATGTGCAAAATGAACACATTGGCCAAAATTTTGTGACTTCTACCATTTAAGCATCCAAACCACTCTACTGATGCCTCCTTGATTACTGGTTGAAGATATTATGTCCCCTTGAGAATTTCTTGAAGTTTGATTGTTGATTGGTTTAAGTTGTGGGGTTGTTAATGATTCTACTACTACTGATGGTGAAAAGCTTGGCATTAGTTGTGTTGCTATAGCTACTCTTCCTCTCCCACTACTTAGTGGCAACTTGCTTGGTCTTGATCTTGAAATTTGAGAGATAGACACAGATGCATGAGTAGCACCCCTCTCTCTCTCTCTCTCTCTCTCTCTCTCTCTCTACCCATACTATTTGATGCATCTCTTACATTTATTGAGCTAGCATTTTTCAAATCAAAGGCAAATTGTCACTCTATTGCTCAATGATACCAAAATAAAACATACACATAAATAGAAACATACACATCACCTTGGTTCACTTCTTGAAGTAGTTACACCTCTCCCTCTCTTGTATGTAATGGTAACACTGTAAACAAATTCATAAATTAAAGTCCAAGTTGAAAGTGCAACAATAATAGTTAAGTAAACATCACCTTGATCCACTTTATGCAGCCTTCTTGATTAGATTTTTGTAGTCACTCTTATGATGACCCCAACCACCACACCTTGAGCACTTATGTTGTCTCTTTGAAATCTTTCTCTTGGTTCATCTTTAACCCTCATTATTTTCTTCTTTGGCCTACCTATTGGATTCTTTGTATGGGGTGGTCCAATTGTGAAATCCTTTAGGAATGGGCATTTCCACTCATATTTGGATGGTAGAACTCTAATTGATTGTGCATATGTGAGTCTATACCTGAAATAGGAATGATATTAGGTATGAAATAAATCAGTAAATAAAAATTAAAGATGAAAGAACATAAAAGAATACAACATACTGTTAGCCCTTATGTTTTGATGATGATTTACAACCATCATTATCAGTATTAATTGCTTGTTGAGTGATACTGTAGTTAATATATATATATATATATATNTATATATATATATATATATATCAAGCTTGTTAGTACCATTTATGGAGGATTGGATAGAATATGAGCTACAACGAAGATATCTAAAGGAGGAGGAGGCTATGTGTTGAAGCAAATGTTAATCAAGAACAACATATACAAGTGAAAGTTTCATCAACTCAAAGCAATATTAAGACTCAAGAAATGTATTTCTATGTGAGAGATATTTGTTGTTTTTATTTTCTCTCTAGTGCTAGAATGTAGGAAAGTAGTTGTAGATTTTATTTGAAGCTATTGCGATATCACACACATGTTTTCATACTTATAATTTTGAGTGTTTTTGTCAAAATATTATTTTTTACAAGTATAAGGACCTATTCACAAAATTCCTTTTCTAAAAAGTTTGTTTTTAGTATTAAAAACATTTTATAAAGTTACACAATGTTTAGAAATCAATTGAATATTTTTACATATTTTTAAAAGGTCAAAGACTATTTTCAAAACTGTGTCAGCCATGTATCAGTTCGCGGTCGACCGCACCTGTGTTTTTCCCTGAGGAGCCAGCAGAAACTTTCACGGTCGACCATCACGATCGACCGCCTTGAGTCCAGAGACTTTCACGGTCGACTGCCACGGTCGACCGTCAGCCTGTAAATTCCCACGGTCGACCATAGAACTTTCTGGAAATTTTCTCAGTTTTAAATATGGTTCGCGGTCGACCGCGAAAATCTCACGGTCGACTGCCGTTCACCCCAACGGACTTTTTGGTATAGATTTCAGAAATGATTATTACGGGATTTTGGGGGATTTGGGTATGAGCTTTGACTGCTGTGTTTTCTCCTATTTAAACCCCTCATGCCCCTCTTCTTCAACTTGTCCTAAGCATTTTAAAAAACCAAAGTTTTGTTTTACTGAGAGCCAAACTTTCAATCCCGTTTTCTCTGTTTTCAAGTTCACATCCCAAGCTTCAGTGTAATCTTTCTCCTTGCCATAGGGACACTATAAAGAGAGAGATTTTACATCATTTACTACTGTTGTAAGCTTGATCTTATGGAGATCAACTGTGTGGGAGTGAGATCTTGTGGTGATCAACTGTGTGGTAGTGAGATCTTGTAGAGATCGTTATGTAGAAGAAGTTCTGGCTTCCAAACCGGGTTGTGTAGTGGATTCTCCTCGAGAGTGGGGAGCGGGGACGTAGGTCAGTGGACCGAACCTCGTTAACACATCGCGCGTCACTTGGATAATGATTTCTAACTCTATCTCATTTACTTTGGTTGTTCTTTTTGTGGTGTATTACTTGTCTCATTTTTTATTGCATAATTATTACCTTAAGACACTAATCACCCCCCTAGGGTCCAACAATTGGTATCAGAGCTTGGTCTCTATATTAGTTTTTGGTCTAACCATCTTAGAGAAAAGATCATATGGAGGCTTCATTGAATGTGCACATGCTTGAGGGACAATCCACCACTAGACCCTCACTTTTCACCGGTAGCAATTTTGCCTATTGGAAGGCTGGAATGAGGATTTACCTTCGTTGCATTGATCTTGATATTTTAGAACTCATAGAGAAGAAATATGTAGAAAAGTTCAAGATTAGTAGCATGACCAATGGAGAAAGACACCAAGCTAATCTCAATGCAAAGGCCATGAATGCCTTACTTTGCGGTCTTTCCCCCAATGAGTATAATAGGGTTTCTACGTGTACAACCGCATACGAATTTTGGGTGAAATTATGTATTACACATGAAGGAACCCCCCAAGTTAAGGAATCTAAGATTAGTGGGCTTATGCATGACTATGAGTTGTTTAAAATGCTTCCTAATGAATCCATTGATGCTATGTTTTCTCGCTTCACTAATATAATCAATGAATTGCATGATCTTGACAAGCAATTGACTATCCAAGAGATGAACAACAAGATCTTTCGTTCATTGACTCCGACGTGGGAGCCCAAAGCTACGGTCATAGACGAAGCTCACGATCTTACTACTCTAGTTCTTGATGACCTCATTGGCAAGCTTAAGGTTCATGAGAAGAAGCTTAAGGGAAAGGAGAAGGAGGAAGTGCCCCCACGGGAAATTGAGGAGCCATCACCAAAAATGAAGACCATAGCTCTCAAAGGAGCTAGTGATAACTCCTCATCATCGTTGGATAGTGAAGTTGATTCTAGAGAAGTGGCTCACCTCTCTAGAAGAATATCAAGACTCATTAAAATGAATAAGAAGTTTAATCATCGATCTAACAACAAATTTTCTTCACGTGTAGGAAAATGCTTTGAATGTAACGAACCGGGTCATATTGCCAAAGATTGCCCTAAGCTCAAGGAAAAATATTTGAAATACAAGAAGAAGAAAGTAATGTATGCCGGATGGGAGGAATCCAAACCAAGCGATTCGGATAGCAATGAAGAAGTAATGTAAGGATTTTTCTAAAGTAATGCAAGATCATTTTGAGATGAGCATGATGGGAGAGCTCACATTCTTTCTCGGGCTTCAAGTCAAGCAAACTAAGGATGGGATATTCAATGAGCATGATGGGAGAGCTCACATTCTTTCTCGGGCTTCAAGTCAAGCAAACTAAGGATGGGATATTCATTTCTCAAAGCAAGTATGCTAGAGAATTCAAACTAAGGATGGGATATTCATTTCTCAAAGCAAGTATGCTAGAGAATTGGTGAAGAAATTCAAATTGGTGAAGAAATTCAAATTGGTGAATTCTAAGCATACACCAACTCCCATGAGTACAAGTGTTAAGCTTGATGCGGATGATAGTGGTGAGGATGTAGACCAAAAACTATACCGAGGTATGATAGGTAGTCTTCTTTATCTCACTGCTAGTAGACCCGATATTATGTTTAGTATGTGTGCATGTGCACGTTTTCAAGCTTCTCCTAAAACATCTCATTTAATTGCGGTTAAAAGAATTATTAAATATGTCAATGGAACAATTGATCTTGGTTTATTTTATCCTAAAAGCACCTATTTTGATTTTATGGTTTTTGTGATGCCGACTTTGCCAGATGTAAGGTAGATCGCAAGAGTACGAGTGGTACATGTCAATTTTTGGGTAACTCCATTGTCTCTTGGGCTTCCAAGAAACAAAATTGTGTTGCCTTGTCCACTACGGAAGCGGAATACATTACCGTCGCCTTATGTTGTGCTCAAGTTTTGTGGATAAAACAAATTTTAGTTGACTATGATTTGAATTTTCAAAATATAAAAATCTTTTGTGATAACACTAGTGCTATAAATATTTCTAAAAATTCTATTTTGCACTCTAGAACCAAGCATATTGATGTGCGCCATTATTTCTTATGCGATCATGTAGAGAGGCAAGATGTATCCCTTGTTTATATTGACACTAAATCTCAATTAGCGGACATCTTTACCAAGCATCTTAGTAAAGATGATTTTTATCGCATAAGAAATGGTTTGGGTTTATGCACTATGTAAAAACTTTTGTTTTGTTTGTTTGTTGCACATCATATGCATTTTTTGTTTACCATTCCATTTATCCCTTTTTGATGGTGACAAAGGGGGAGAGAAATCTCCTCATTTGTTGCACATAGTTAGGGGGAGCTCATAGATAATGGGAGCTACTATCTATAAGCTATATTTATTTTGCTCCCATATAATGGTTGGTTGTCATCATCAAAAAGAGAGAGATTGTTAGCCTTATGTTTTGATGATGATTTACAACCATCATTATCGGTACTAATTGCATGTTGAGTGATATTGTAGTTAATATATATATCAAGCTTGTTAGTTCCACTTATGGAGGATTGAATGGAATATGAGCTACAACGAAGATATTTAAAGGAGGAGGAGGCTATGTGATGAAACAAATGTTAATCAAGAACAACATATACAAGTGAAAGCTTCATCAACTCAAAGCAATATCAAGACTCAAGAAATGTATTTCTATGTGAGAGATGTTTGCTGTTTTTATTTTCTCTCTAGTGCTAGAATGTAGGCAAGTAGTTGTATATTTTATTTGAATCTATTGGGATATCACACACACGTTTTCATACTTATAATTTTAAGTGTTTTTGTCAAAATATTGTTTTTCACAAGTATGAGGACCTATTCGCAAAATTCTTTTTCTAAACAGTTTGTTTTTAGTATTAAAAATATTTTACAAAGTTACACAATATTTAGAAATCAATTGAGTATTTTTACAGATTTTTAAAAGGTCAAAGACTGTTTTCAAAACTGTGTCAGCCATGTATTAGTTCGCGGTCGACCGCTACGGTCGACCGCACCTATGTTTTTCCATGAGGAGCCAGCAGAAACTTTCACGGTCGACCGCCACGGTCGACCACCTTGAGTCTAGAGACTTTCGCGGTTGACTGCCACGGTCGACCGTCAGCCTGTAAATTCCCATGGTCGACCGTAGAACTTTCTAAAAATTTTCTCGGTTTCAAATATGGTTCGCGATCGACCGCAAAAATCTCACGGTCGACCGCCTTTCACCCCAACGGACTTTTTGGTACATATTTCATTAATGATTATTACAGGATTTTGGGGGATTTGGGTATGAGCTTTGACTGCTGTGTTTTCTCCTATTTAAACCCCTCATACCCCTCTTTTTCAACTTGTCCCAAGCATTTTGAAAAACCAGAGTTTTGTTTTACTGAGAGCCAAAATTTCAATCTTGTTTTCTCTGTTTTCAAGTTCACATCCCAAGCTTCAGTGTAATCTTTCTCCTTGCCATAGGGACACTGTAAAGAGAGAGAGAGATTTTACACCATTTACTATTGTTATGAGCTTGATCTTGTGGAGATCAACTGTGTGGGAGTGAGATCTTGTAGTGATCAACTGTGTGGTAGTGAGATCTTGTGGAGATCATTGTGTAGAAAAAGTTCTAAACCGGGTTATATAGTGGATTCTCCTCGAGAGTGGGGAGCGGGGACGTAGGTCAACGGACCGAACATCGTTAACATATCGTGCGTCATTTGGATAACGATTTCTAACTCTATCTCATTTACTCTGGTTGTTCTTTTTGTGGTGTATTGCTTGTCTTATTTTTTGTTGCACAATTGTTGACTTAAGACCCTAATCACCTCCCCTCCAGGGTCCAACACATACCTCTCCACATGACAATTTTCATCACAAAATTCATCTCACTTTGCATTCTTGATTGTGCCTATATAATTTGCTAGTGAATACATAGCAAAGCAGTCACTTGCCATTTTCTGCAGCTGCATGTCCCCAGCTTCAAGTTAATTGTCCTTCTCTCATACTCATTTTCAACTTCAGCCTCATCAGGATCTGTTTGTCTCACTAAATAAGAACCAATATTCTTACTGATTTCTTGGCAATATCTATTAACATACGACACTAGCTTACCCTTCCACTTCAAGCCTAGTTTCCTTCTCTTGTTGAACTTGAGCATAAGTTTGGTCCTCAACTTGTCAACCAAATCCACAACTGGTAAAGACATTGAATCAAGTATCCAACAGTTAAAGGACTTAGACAAATTGTTAGTGAGGTAATTGTTCTTAGATATCTTAGAAAATTGATTTCTAGACCACACAAAATTTTCCTTTGCCTGCAAACTGAGAAATAACTCATTTGAAACTTTACCCAATTATAACATATATTTGGTGAACTCATGTGATGTGTATGCCCTTGCATCCCCTCATATGCATTGTTCATAAAACTCACCAGGAATTTTTTTTTTTGAATTTTTTCCACATGTGTCTCATGCACACCCTTTGCTCTGCTTCAGGAAGTAGGGCGGAAATTACCTCTAGTAATCCCTTCTCTTAATCACTAACAACACTGACCTAAGCAAGCTCACCATTAAAGGTTTTAATAAGATTTTTTTGGGAACCAAAACTAACTATTACTTGATTCTCCTTCAACTATAGCAAAAAGCAAGAGGAAATAAAGCATGATTTCAACCCAAGCTTGTAGCATGCAGCATACTCCCCATGTACTTGGACCTTAAGTGGCTACCATCAAATCCTATTAATGTCTTACATCCTTTCCTAAACCCCTCCACCGATGCTCCAAAGCACAAAAACATTCTCTCAAATGCATGATCTCGACCTATTTGAACTTCTACATGACTCCCTGGATTTCTGTTCAATAACTCGTACTTTAGAGAAAAAACATGGTCATAAGATTCTTCAATACCACTAAATATCAGTTTTCCTTGCAGCCTCTCTAGCTCTCCAAGTTTGATTATATGATATAATCATTTTAAAATCCTTTATCATGGTCCTTTGTATATCTTTATGGGCCAAATTAAGATTATTTTTTACATCTTTTAGTACAACTGTTGCCATCCATTTAGTACTAGCTTGATTATTTTTACTCTTATTCACCCTAGTTCATGAGTGTTGTCCTGCATACCTAGTAATCTTCATAGTTCTGCCATCCTTAGCTCTCAATTCCAAGGACAACTCTCTTGACAACATTTAGCAACTAGCCTTTTAGTGTCATTCTTCACCAAATTACAATTAAAATTTTTCTTCACAGCATAATGTTTCAAAGAGAGTCTCAAATTAGCAACATAAGGGATTTTTTTACCTAAATCAAATATAGGAATACCCTCATGTGTGTTGTTATTTTCACAATCAAGCATATCACCCTCATTGAAATCATCACTACTATACTCCTCTACTGAAGTATAAATGAGGTCGTAACCATCACCAGAACAAATGTCATGAGCATCATCAGTCACATTTTCTTCATCAACCTCCTCATCATGAACTCTAGCCTCATCCACTGCAATTTTCTCTAGGTGGGTATGTTGCTTATCTAATTGAACTATCATATCACCCTCTAATCCAGAATCCCCTTCATTGTTATCATGCATACCAAACATCATCTAAGTTGCCTCCCAATCAAGTGCATTGTCCAAATCAAAGCCTTCATCCTTAATATCTGCTATGTTACCATCATCTAATGGCACATATTTGTCGTCATCAACACCTTGGCTTTGATCTTCACTAGAGAAATCATTAAGATCAACATATGTAATCCTCTTAGATTTATTCACCCCTCTCTTGGTGGATTCCTTCTTCTATGTGACACTAGAGCCCTCCAACTAAGACTTGGAATAGATTCTAATGACAACAAACATTTGAGCAAATCTCCATCCTACATGATTTCTCAACACGCCCATGAAAATCTCATTGGTTTTAATCTTCTTAAAGACTCTAGGATTTGTGTCAGGAATTGCATAAGAAATTTTTGGTATATGACCCCTAGAAATAGACATAAATTCTGCTATTAGTTCCCCAAATTTTTTTAGTGGCATATTACCAACATCCACTCTAATGGTTCTTTAATAACCACATTCATACTTCTTCCTCCCCATCCTAGGAACATGTCTCCAATACCCATTGTACCTAATTACAATCTCAATAACCCATTCTTTCATCCTACACAATTTAAAAAAAAGGGCCTCATTCAGGCATAAAAAACACAAAAAGAGCCATAAACACATACCAAAATTCCACAATAAATCCAGAAACCACAACAACAAACTCATACAACCATGGATAATATATAAAAACTAAAGTTAAAGAAATTTACCTTCAAATTACGCAACGAGGGGTCGTCCACGTTGTCTTCACCAAAAGCCTAATGCTCTTGAAAAAACCCAAACTCTGCCTTAATTTAGGGAAGGGGGTGTTGATCTTCCTTCAAAGACAATCATGTGCGAAATTGAGGAGAAAATTTCAACAATTTGCCCTAGAATTTCATCAAAAAAAATTACCCTTTCAAAGAGGGAAAAATTCGGAGAAACTCATAGTCTTCAGAGAGAATAATGTATATCTAGGGTCAATAAGGTCATTTCTTATGTATGGTTATTCGTTAACCCAACTATGGTTGGAGAAATTAACAACTTTTGTAACAGAAGGGTCAATTTGCAAGGAATTTGTAGATTGAAGGGACAAATAAGCAAATAATGAGATTTAAGGGACTATTTGGTAACTATGTTTGATTTAAGGGACTAATATGCAATTAACCCAAAATAAAATGGTTTTCTAGGTAAATTACACTTAAATACCATGTAGTTTCCCACTTGTTTTACTTTAATACCATAACTTGCATTTTGCTATAAATAAACACAATAAAATTTCTAATTGTTGCACATTACTACTATTTGTTATATAAAAGAGGGAATATTCTCTAAAAAATTCTCAGGTGATTGTTTTATGACATTTTTACTCTTCCCATCCTTTTAATTTATAACGATGTCATATCTTTATCATTTCACTCTCTCTTTAGATTTTACCCTAGATCTATCTCCACTCTTTCTCCCCTTGAAGAAGAGAATGCAATCAGTCAGTAGAGGAGTCAATAGAGGTTCCTTTTCTTTAGCTTCATCAACTATCAAGGAGGAGAGAGAGTTAAGTGTTTGTTAAGTGTTTGTTATTGCAAGGATATTTTATACTACGGCTTGGACTCATGAGAATTATGGACATTATTTCTTTAGTTGCGCCAACTACAGATCTACATCAAAGTGTAAATTTTTTGAATGGAAGGACCAAGTTTTCCCCCTCTAAGCTCATATTTTTAATGAAGAAGGTAATTGATGAGAAAAAGTTACTTAATGCAAGAAATTGAAAGCAAATTTAGGGAGAACAAGTTCACTAAAATTAAAAGCAATTTGAGGGATTGAGGAAGGGGATTGAGGGGTTATGGTTTGTATTTGGGAGAGAGAATATTATGAGATTGGAGAATGTATTTTAGAAGAGAGTTTCAGTTATGTTAATTTGTTGTATTATTTGTGAACTTAACTTTGATAGTTGTGATCAAAATGAGGTTTATCTTGGTCATTTGTATGGGTTGCATAAAGCATGTGCAAACTTGTCTTTGCTACATTGTTGACAACTTTTTTTGTAATTCAAGTGTTTGTGATAATGTCTCAAGGAAGATAAGTAGCACGAAATGCAATTAACCATAAATACAACACTACCAGCATGTTTGTAAAAATGTCTCAAAGAATATAAGTTTGCCAAAATCCACATTTCATGAATACACCGCTACTAACATTGAATACAACAACATTTACCATAATAGCACAATACATTACCATGACTTGATAACATTTGCCATAATATCACAATACAACACCATAATGAATACACAACAATATGAACGATACCTACATGTTTCATAAGACTATAAACTCAAATAACAACATATATAAGATAATCTTAAAGAAACCAAATTACTGAAACCATATATAACCACATAAGAATTTGAGTTTCATGTTTTACGCCAATTATAAATCCATAGTACATTGCAAAACCAAAACAAGGAGTATTTATCAATCTTAGACGACATATATTTTATATATAACAACAAAAAACCCAAAAACCTATAACAGAACATCACATCTTCTTCATGCTTCCCCCTCCCCCCTGAGCATCAGTTCTCCTTTGATGAGCTATTAAAATTGCTAATTTTTCATCAACTTCTTGCAATTATAAGTAGATTATGGTTAAACGTGCTCAGATTTCCTAAAGTTGATACAATTTTGGCTCAATTGAGTAGTTACCTTCATTGTCTTGTTGAATAAATTTGAGAAAATCTAAAGTTGTTGAAGGAGATGGAGCTGTTGTAGGTAGAGGTTCATGAGTATTCAGTCTCCTAATTAGTAGTTTAACCCTGTAGAATGATGGTTGTTGAACTTGTCCTTTGAGTAAGTGATGTAGCATGTGCACCAAGTGATATTACAGGAGCTTGAGCATATGAAACTTGTGACGTTGCAATAGTCGGGCCTTGTATTTTGTACATATCATTAAGTAAAGAATTGATTATTTCATCAATTTCCTAGTACAATTCCATGTGACAATATCAATTAGTTTCATGAATTAAATAACACAGAAAATAATTAGTTAAAAACTTATTGAATAGAAAGAGACTGAGATGAGTGGTATTATTTTATCTTTGTTTGCTTTGAGGCCCCTAAATATCTTGAAGGTACGTATCTTCCTCCTTGCATCTTCACTGTTCTTCCCCTAAGAATCCTCCTCTACCCTGAATAGCCCTTGAGCTATAGCCGATTGCCTTGTAACTATTTTCTTGCCTTGTGAATTAGTAGTTGTGGTTGATGTTAAACCTTGTGAAGGAGCAACATCTAAAGCCACATTCCCTATATTCCCTCCCTTCTCAAATATGACCATCCCCTTATTATCCACAAAAACTTGGTCTAACACCTGAGTAGAAGCTGCACTTGGTGTAGGGTATCTAAGATGGTGTGTGTAAGATGCATTTGGAGCTTGAGTGGTTATAGTAGAAGCTACATTTGGAGCTTGAGCAAGAGACTGGGATAAAATTGGAGATTGAGTGGTTGTAGTTGGAGCTACATTTAGAGCTTGAGCTAATGTTGGTTTACAGGTTCTCATTGTAGAACTTTCTCCAGCTTGTGAACTCTTGATTGATGGCCTACCCCTTTTCTTCTTCTGTACCATAGTCTTAACCCTCTCATTTCCACATGATCTAACATTGTGCCCAGTTTGTTTGCATTTTGAATAATATTAACTTGATCAGATCTTCTAACTTGGTCTTTATTCTTGAACCTGTCAAGACCCTTTCGTCTCTTCTTTTGATCTCCCTACTTTCTTCTTGAAAAGTGGATGTATTACCTTTTGAAAATTAGTTTTCTTCCAAAAACTTGAATATGGGATAGATCTAGTTTGACCATCATAGGCAGCGATCTCTCTCTCTCTCTCTCTCTCTCTCTCTCTCTCTCTCTCTCTCTCTCTCAACAACTATCTAAGACATCACATGGGCTGATTTTTGCAAGTCTCAAACATTGCAATTCATGTTCACATGATAACCCTGACATATCCTAAGCCCTACAATCACAACTTCTCTTAGCAATGCTCAATGTTATCACTGTTATATAACCAACCCATCAGTCATTTCATATTATATTTCTCCCAACATCTTTGTTGTATATTTTGCCCTTGAACTCGTATCCAACTCTTCAATCTTAGCGCAATGTAAGGACAAATATTGCCCTCTAAATTTGAAGCTACATTCTTCTTATCGACTTTATTGCATCAATCTTCTTATCATCTGTACCATAGTTATTATCAGTTACTCCCTAACTTCCAAAATAAACTTATAAAAGAATTTATGAATATTGTTGCAAAGCATATCACAGTTGGTGCCTCCCTTGAAGTGTGATCTTGTCTATGAGCTTTTATCCAGTTTTTTCAACAACTCATATGCATGTTGATTTAGTCTTTTAATTGAATTCATTGTTGCAAGATGGCCATGTATAATGTAGGATCTTAATGCCTTCCAAACCAAGTTTTTGAACTATCTCCTTAAACTTTTCCTTGAAATAAGCATATTTTTGCTTAAAATAGAATCTTTGTTTTGCATAAGAAACAACCTTCTTAAAAGTTTACATGAGACAAATAATAATAATAATAATAATAATAATAATAATAAAAGCATCAAATACATTGAGACATCATACCTTGAGACAAAATTTGAAATGCAATTTGAAAATCAAAGGTACATTCCTTTTGTCTATCGCTACTATAAATCCATTCATTTTCATTTTGATCTCCAATAGCCTCTAACAAAGTCTCTATAAACCAAGTCTAAGTTTGCTCACACTCAGTCTGAATCATAGCTATTGCAATAGGAAATTGGTCATTGTTTCCACCTTTACTACTTGTAGAATGTAGCGACCCTCTATTTGAACCCTTTAAGAAGCAATCGTCCAAGCCTGTCACTGGCCTACAATCATACATAAAAGCCTCTGATTTGAGTATAAATGAAACAAATAATCTAAAGAATGTGTTAGGTTTATGTTATTGAGTTCTTGTAGTCCTCACCCCAATAATATTATTTAGATTTTTTTTCATTAGGCATGTTGCCATAATCCTAATAATCAATATTGCTCTTAATATCCTCCTTGTATGAGTTTATTAGCCTTCCTCAATATCCTATATGCTTTAGGTTGATTGATGTCTAACCCAAAATCATTGAAATTTTGTCTCATAAAGGAATTGATCTTAATTTGCATCAAATACCAATTTGGTAACCAAGTGGATGAGGCTTGGCTATTCTTCTACACTTTGTTACATGAATGCATATGCTTCAGGGACTTAACCTGCCACTTTATGTTGGTTGAATTCTATGAGCCATAAACCCTCCATCTATAAGTAGGTTCTTTGCAATTAACTATAATTCTTTCCCCTTCATTTTTGTTAAACTTAATATCAAACCCTCAAATTATTGTTGTATGCCTTACTAGCTTCCTAAACTCATTTGAGTAGCAAACTCCATTCCATTCTCTAACTTAGCTCCCTTAAATCTCTCTCTTCTCTAAATTCATGCCAATTAGGTTTCATATTATCACAATCTTCCTCATCTTACAAGCTGTTTAAATCATCACTATCTTCATATTCAACTCTATCTCTCTAGTTGGATCTCTATCTTTGCCCCTCCCCCACATAGTTAATGTCTTTCTCCTTTGTGCTATCACAATCTGAATTCTTCCCACAACTATCATTTTGTCCATTCACCCTTTATCAGAAACATCTATATTATCTGCTCCACTAAAAACACCAATATGATTCTCCTTTCCTACATTCTCCTCTCCTACATTCCCCTCTGCCTCACCAAGCACGCCCCTATCATTCTCCTCCCCCACAATCCCCTCTGCCTCACCAAACACAACGATGACCATTTTCATACAAATCATCTTCTATACTAATAGTGCAAAGCCTCTCATTTATGTGTTCAATAGAGAACTCCAAAAGTTCACTCCTATTTTATTCAATAGATCAATAGGAGGAGGAGTAAACTCAGGGTCCACAAGACTTAAACCTTTATCCACAATGTCATGTGGCGTTTTAAAAATGCAATTTGTACTCACTCGTGTACCCTAATTTTCTAACCAAAACATCCAACCAATCCCATGTAAGACACTATTTTAGAAAAACCTTACTTTGGTGCTTTCTCCAACATATCTTTGTCTAGGTTAGGTTAAAAAAATTACTCGCGTGGTGAATTGTGATCATTATGTGCATACTCATCATTAAAAGGATAAAAAAAATTGAACTTTAGAACAAGCATTCCACAAAATCCAATATGATAACATAAACAAATAATCTATACTATATAAAAAAGAGGATTGGGGTACTAAAACTTTTGATTGTCCTTTTTACCCCTCTCAAATTTTATCATTCCAACTTTTACTTTAATTATTTTATTTATTTAATTTATGAAAAAATTGCTTCAAGGCCCCAAAAACAGAGTATTCAAGTGGCCCAGCCCCATGTAGTTTGGCACATATGCTAAACCCCTTAAAAATCAAAAATAATGTGACCCAGCCCTAAGATAGCTTCCTGTACCTGTATTTTCATCCACAGACCCGAAAATACCCCACACTTTCTCTCCCAGCCTCAAAATCGAGATCTAAAGCTGGAGATTGCTCCCGGTCGCAATTAAAGCGACTTGATGGTGGTTTTGGAGGGAAAGTTTTGGGGTTTCCCTCCATTATATCTCCTCTTAATGCACTCTTATGTGAATAGAGTTCATTTATGGTGGAAAGGGCATATTTATGAACTTAGGGCTTATGATCTTCAACCCCCTCTTGCCCTAACATTCCCTTCATTAATCCTCTTAAATCCCCTTTATTTATGGCAGAGAAACCCCTGATTTGCATGGTGTCCTTGGGTAAGAAAGCAGTGTTCTCAATGGTAATGTGTGAACCTATTTTTTGAATTCAAGTTTGACGTGGCTGAGAGGTTAAAGGTTCCATATGATGCGTTATCAATGGTGTATAAATCTAAAAGGATCAATGATCTCAGTTTTGAGATTGAGAATGAGGATGATATGAAGTGTATGGTGGAGCACAACCGTAATATCGGGTGCCTAGAGATCCATATCCGAGCTACTATAGATGTAGATGTTTCCAAATGTCAGAACACTTCGAAGGAACCTTCTGAAATGTAAGTTATCTTTAACTTTTTGAGAAGTTGTGAATTGTGTGATTAAAAGGTGGAGAAATGAGTAGCATAGCGAACTGTTCCAGGTTAAATGTTATATATGACTGATATATGTTAACTGTTTGGCACGGTTGTTAAGCTTTACGGTATATGTGTTTACTTTTAAAGGTGCATAATTTAACTACTAGCCCTGATCATTATTTTAAGAAAAATATTTATATTTTCATAGCATCATGACTATATTGAAGCTACAGTTTATTAATAGCACTTCAGCCGCAAATCATAGTTCAAAAAGAATTCCCAATGATAATCCCAGCGGTAGCATTGTAATGCGATCCGATGACATTATTAACAACACAATAATGATTCCTGATTGGTGGCACACTGCATTAACTGAAGAGGGTCAAGAATTTGAAGGTGCTGATGAATTAAGATTGGCTTTGATATACTATTCTATGGCCAAAATGTTTGATTATGAATTTAAAAAGAATGAACCAAAATGTATCCGTGTATATTGCAAATATAAAGAAACTTATGAGTGCTCATGGATGTTGTTTGCTTCTCCTGTAAAGAATGAAAAGAGACTTTCGATCAAGAAGTTTGTGAATGAACACACTTGTGGACAGCACGGGCAAAATGTAGGTCGTTCAAGGGCATCCCGTAAATTCATTGCAACACAATTGCAACCACTCCTAAAGGTTCGTCCAGAAATCCACCATGTTGATGTGCAAAAGGAGTTCCTCACAAACTACGGTCATAAAATTGATTATAGTAAGATATGGTGGGGTAAAGAGAGAGCACAAGAGAAGCTGTACGGGGATATATGAGTCGTATGATTAACTACGTGTAAAGTATGCCACCAAAAGAGCCTTTGGCTCTTTCGGTTTTGTCAACCTTCTCATGCTACCGAAAGAGCCTTTGGCTCTTTCTATTTTATCAAAGTTCTCATGCCGCCAAAAAATGAGAAGAGAAAAAAATGTAGGTGGGTCCCTCCATGGGTCCCACCGTGGGCCCTATCAGAAATAAAATATTAATGCATAGTATTTACCAAACATTATAAATAGACCTCAAACTCTTAAGGAAAATCTCATCCCAGAAACAACTCCTCTTATATAAGAGTAAGAGAGAGAAAAGAAAAGCTTAGAGAAAAGTCCTTGTGAGAGAAAATCGTGATTAATTTTCAGAGAGAGATTAGGTTGTGAGTTTGAGTGTGAAAAACTTTGAGAGTGGTTTGTAAAATTTCTCCCCTTTAGTGAAAGATCTGCAGCAGCCCGTGGACGTAGGCAAGTTTGTGCCGAACCACGTAAATTTTACGTGTCCCCCTTTTTACGCATTTATTTCATTTTCTCTTAAATCTAGTAATAGGGGAATCTGAATAATTTTCCAACAACTGGTATCAGAGCTCTGGTTGTGACGTCTGACAATTTTCTGCAAGATTACTATTTATACGAATAGTGAATTTCGTGAATAGTGAAATTTTGTCGGCGGTACCGACTTGTCAGTAGAGGTGTCTTAATACACGGTGGTTCGCAAAATTGTCAGAAACGATCCAGAGGAAGTCAGATTCAAGTGGGAGCGATGGCTACAGACGAAGGGAATGTGAAAATTAAGAAGTTCGATGGTGCGGACTTTGGATTTTGGAAGATGTAGATGAAAGATTATATGTACCAGAAGAAGCTGTATCAACCTCTCTCAGGAAGTAAGCCAGATGACATGAAGGATGAAGAGTGGGCTCTCCTCGACAGACAAGCCCTTGGAGTTATCTGATTGATGCTATCCCGTAACGTTGCCTTTAACATAGCAAAAGAAAAGACCACGGCGGGTCTTATGGCGGCTCTCTACAGCATGTACGAGAAGCCCTCTGCCTCAAACAAAGTTTACTTAATGAGGCGGTTGTTCAATTTACGGATGACAGAAGGCGCATCGGTGGCTCAACATCTCAATGAACTCAACATAGTCACAACCCAGTTGAGTTCAGTTAGGATTGAATTTGATGAAGAAGTACGAGCATTGATACTTCTTTCTTCTCTACCAGAAAGCTGGAATGCTACAGTCACAGCTGTGAGTAGTTCGTCGGGAAGCAACGAGTTGAAGTTCAATGATGTTCATGATCTGGTTCTTAGTGAAGAAATTTGGCGGAGAGAATCAGGTGAAGCTTCAACCTCCTCAGTTTTACACACGGAGTCTAGAGGAAGAACTTCAGAAAGAAGTTCAAATCATGGCAGATCAAAATCTAGAACAAGCAAATGTAGATCATGAAAGAAAGATTTCAAGTGCTACAATTGTGGTAAGAATGGTCATTTCAAGAGGGAGTGCCGGGCACTGAAGAAAAATACCGGCACACAGGAGTCTGCCAACGTGATCGAGGAAGGAGGTGATGCTATGATTCTAAGCGTCAACAGTCCAATTAAATCATGGATTCTTGATTCAAGGGCACCCTTTCATTCCACCCCATGCTGAGAAATCATGGAGAACTACGTCAGCGGTGATTTCGGAAAGGTACATCTAGTAGATGATGAAACCTTGAAGATTGTTGGCAAGGGAGACATCCGATTAAAATTGCCAAATCAGACCACATGGAAGCTGCAAGGAGTGAGACATATTCCTGGCCTTAGAAGAAATTTGATCTCTGTGGGACAGCTTGATGGAGAGGGTTATTGTACAACCTTCTCGGATCATGAGTGGAAGATTACCAAAGGAGCACTTGTCATTGCTCGAGGTAAGAAAAGTGGTACTCTCTATGTAACCTCTGACTTAGAGAATATCATTGCAGTAACAGATGCAGATGAAACATCAAACCTATGGCACCAAAGGCTTGGCCATATTAGCGAGAAAGGGATGAAGACACTTCTCTGAAGAATGTAGATGTCGGCCTATATGAGGATTGTATCTTTGGCAAATAGAAGAAAGTCAGTTTTGTAAAGATTGGCAAGACACCCAAGGCAGAAAAGTTAGAATTGATTCATACCGACGTATGGGGGCCATATCCAGTTCCATCCCTTGTAGGCTCACTGTACTATGTCACCTTCATTGATGATTCTACAAGAAAGGTGTGGGTCTATTTTCTGAAGAAGAAATCAGAAGTCTTTGATACCTTCATAAAATGGAAGACCATGGTGGAAAATGAAACTGGTTTGAAGATAAAGTGGTTGAGGTTAGACAATGGAGGAGAGTACAAAGATAGTAGATTCAAAGAATTTTGCGCAAACAACGGGATCAAGATGGAGAAAACTGTTCCCATGACACCCCAGCAAAATGGCATAGCGGAGCGCATGAACAGAACTTTGAATGAACGTGCCAGAACCATGAGGATACATGCCGGCTTGCCCAAGTTCCTATGGGCTGAAGCTATTAATACAGCAGCCTACCTAATCAACCGCAGGCCCTCAGTTCCCTTGGATGGTGGAATACTGGAAGAAGCTTGGAGCAGAAAAGAGGTAAACCTTTCGCATTTAAGAATTTTTAGTTGTATCTCTTATGTACACATAGATTCTGCTGAGGTAAACCTTTCGCATTTAAGAATTTTTAGTTGTATCTCTTATGTACACATAGATTCTGCTGAAAGAAGTAAACTTGATGCCAAATCTAACAAATGTGTTTTTGTTGGTTATGGTGATGATGAGTTTGGTTACCGACTTTGGGACTATGAAAATTGGAAGATCATCAGAAGCAGAGATATCATATTCAATGAGAATGTGATGTACAAAGACAGATTAACTGCAGAATCAAGAAGCTCCAGTACAAAAGCTGAAGCAAAGGAATTTGCTGAATTTGAGGAGATTTCTAAAAATGATGTTCAAACTAGCCCTAAAGCGGTTCAAGAAGAACCAAGCACGCCAGAAGTGAGACGCTCCTCCAGAATTCCTAAGCCAACCCAACGTTATTCGCCTTCTTTGCACTACCTATTGCTAGCTGACAGTGGTGAACCAGAATGTTATGACGAAGCAATGCAGGTGGAGGATTCAGTCAAGTAGGAGTCTGTTATGCAAGATGAGATGGGCTCGCTCATGTCAAATCAGACGTGGGACTTAGCTGAATTACCGCCAGGTAAGAAAGCTCTTCATAACAAGTGGATTTACAGGATCAAAGAAGAACATGATGGGAACAAGTGCTACAAGGCAAGGTTGGTTGTCAAAGGCTTTCAGCAAAAGGAAGGTATTGACTACAATGAAATTTTCTCTCCGGTCGTGAAACTGACTACAATCAGACTGGTGTTGAAAATTGTAGTTGCTGAGAATTTACACCTTGAGCAGTTAGATATAAAAATAGCTTTCCTTCATGATGATTTAGAGGAGGAGATTTATATGAAGCAACCAGAAGGCTTCATAAAGGCAGGCAAGGAAAATCTAGTATGCCGGTTGAAAAAGAGCTTGTATGGATTAAAACAAGCTCCCAGTCAGTGGTACAAGAAGTTTGATAGCTTTATGAGTAGCAATGGTTTCACTAGATGCCAAGCAGATCATTGTTGCTATATCAAGACGTTTGACAATAGCTTGATTATTTTATTGTTATACGTTGATGACATGCTCGTTGCAGGTTCAGATCTACAAGAGATTACAAATTTGAAGCAAAAATTGTCAAAGCAGTTCGCAATGAAAGATCTTAGCGCTGCAAAGCATATTCTTGGAATGAGGATCAAGAGAGATACGAAGTCTAAGACTTTTATGTTATCACAGGCTGAGTACATCAACAAAGTACTTTCCAAGTTCAACATGCATGATGCAAAACCAGTGGGTACACCTTTAGGTGTTCATTTCAGACTTTCTAAAGAACAGTCACCGAAGACAGAGGAAGAGCATGCACATATGGTGAAGGTCTCGTACACCTCAGCTATTGGAACTCTGATGTATGCCATGGTTTGTACAAGAACAGATATTGCTCAACCAGTGGGAGCTGTTAGTAGGTACATGAATGATTCGGGCAAGGTATACTGGGAAGCAGTCAAATGGATACTCAGATATCTATGGGGTACCACAGGTAAAGTACTTTGTTTCAAAGGTAGAGATACAATACTAACAGGTTATGTGGATGCTAATTTAGTAGGAAATGTTGATATTAGAAAGATCACTACAGGGTATGTCTATACCCTAGGAGGTACTGCAGTGAGTTGGGTTTCTCAACTGTAGAAGATAGTTGCTCTTTCCACAACTGAAGCAGAATATGTCGCTGTTACAGAAGCCAGCAAGGAAATAGTTTGGCTTCAAAGTTTCTTGGATGAGTTAGGCAATAAACAAGAAGACAATGTCTTATATTGCGACAGTCAAAGTTCTATCCATCTAGCGAAGAATCCGTCTTTTCATTCCAGAACAAAGCACATACAGATGCGATAACATTTTATCCGATCACTTCTGGAAGATGGAGTTTTAAAACTTGAAAAGATCAGTGGAGCTCAAAATCCGGCAGACATGCTAACAAAGACAGTGACTACTGACAAACTGAAGTTGTGTTCAGCTTCAGTTGACTTGCAATAATATCAAGACCATAGAAGAACTGCTGCAGAGATCAAGATGTGTAGACAGATTAAAATCAGTCTTCAAGTGGGAGATTGTAAAGTATGCCACCAAAAGAGTCTTTGGCTCTTTCGGTTTTGTCAACCTTCTCATGCCACCGAAAGAGCCTTTAGCTCTTTCTGTTTTGTCAAAGTTCTCATGCCACCGAAAAATGAGAAGAGAAAAAAAATGTAGGCGGGTCCCACCGTGGGCCCCATCAGAAATAAAATATTAGTGCATAGTATTTTTCCAAACACTATAAATAGACCTCAAACTCTTAAGAAAAATCTCATCCCAGAAACAACTCCTCTTATAGAAGAGTAAGAGAGAGAAAAGAAAGGCTTAGAGAAAAGTCCTTGTGAGAGAAAATTGTGAGCAATTTTCAGAGTGAGATTGGGTTGTGAGTTTGAGTGTGAAAAACTTTGAGAGTGGTTTGTAAAATTTCCCCCCTTTAGTGAAAGATCTGCAGCAGCCCGTGGACGTAGGCAAGTTTGTGCCGAACCACGTAAATCTTGCATGCCCCCCTTTTTTGCGTATTTATTTCGCTTTCTCTTAAATCTGGTAATAGGGGAATCTGAATAATTTTCCAACACTACAATGGTAAATTTTGAGCTTTATTGTTACAATGCTTGTTAACTTACACATATAACATATTAAGTCTGTTGTTGATCATGTTAAGCTACAACCATAACATGTTCAGCTTCATCGTTTGCTTGTTAAAACACATTGATAACATGTTCCTTTTGCAATTTGTTTGGTAAATGTCATTGGGAACATGTTAACTTTCTTTGTTCGATTGTAGGCTTCGTTTGGATATCATGTTGTTTTCCTTGTTGTGTTTTTGTAAAAAAACACCATGATGTTGTGTTTTTCCATTAAAATGTTTCCAAAACATCATGTTAAGTATTTTTTGTCAATATTAGTTTGACCCATTATAACATTAGTATTAAACATATTATTAATATATTATATATTAATTATAATAAAATATATTATAAATAAAATATTATAATATTTAGTTTATATTATTATAGTATTATAAGTATTAAATGTAATGTAATATAATATTGTATATTGTATTATAATATTATATTATACTTTAATGAGTTATATTATATTATATTTGTTATTATATTATAATTATTACATATTATTTTCAAATAATTATATATTTAATTATTTTAGTATATCAATTTGTTATTGTTATATATTATATTAATATTTTTATAATAATATTATTTTATTGTTAATATAATATTATACTATTATTAATATAATATAATATTATACTATTATTCATATAATATAATATTATTAATAATGTTAATATTATGTTATTACTAGTATGTTATTAATAAATTAATATATTATAAATATTTTAATATTATATAATATATTATAGTTTTTAATATGTTAGAGTTTATTAATAGTACTTTAATAATATATTAGTATTTATGATATAAATAAATATTATTATATTATGAATATATTATTTTTACATTAACATTTTGTTAGAAATAATATTTATTATTAAAATTATTTTACTTTATAACAAATTATATTATTTTTACATAATATATATAATATTTTATATATTATTTACAGTTTATATACAATATGTTATTATAATATTATTATTATATTGTATGTTATTATTAAATATGTTACTATTATATAATTTTATATTTACATTTACTATACAATATGTTATTATAATATATTATTATATGTTATGTTATTATTAATATGTTACTATTATATAATATTTTATATTATTAATTAAAAGTAATCATATTATAGCAATGATACTATTTGCCAAATTTTTATTATATTATTATTTATTATCAATAACTTTTTTATTATTTTTATTAGTTTATTTGTATTTTATTATTATTTATTTATTATATAATACATTATTAACATATTAAATATTAGTATTTAATATGTTATTATATTATTATATAAAATATTTTATTATTATATTTTTTATATTTAATAAATATTAGTAATATATTAAATTAACTATAATATAGTATAGTATATAGTATAATATAATAAGCATGTTGATAATAACTCTATATTAATTACATTTAATATATTATGTTAGATATTATATTAACACCTTCTCAAACTCAAACCAAAACATCAAACTTAAAACACCTAAAAGGTGTTTTGAAATAAGTATTGTATTTTTTGTTTGAGGATGATTTATCTTAAAAAACACCATAGTTTCCAAACGTATTGTATTTTATTTTCGGCAAAAACACCATAAAAACAAGTAAAACACCATGGTATCCAAACAGAGCCTAAGTTACATTGGTAACATGTTAACTTTCGCAGTTTGCTTGTTAAGTTACACTGATAACATGTTAACTTTCTTTGCTCGTTTGTTAAGTTACACTGTAACATGTTAACTTTCACAGTTCGCTTGTTAAGTTACACTGATAACATGTTAACTTTCTTTGCTCGTTTGTTAAGTTACACTGTAGCATGTTAACTTTCACAGTTCGCTTGTTAAGTTACACTGATAACATGTTAACTTTTACAGTTCGCTTGTTAAGTTACACTGATTACATGTTATCTTTGAATGGTTGCTTGTTACTTTTCTAGGTATGAGCGCATGGTAAAAGAGACAAATCCAGACAGCTATATTCATGTTGAACAGAATGAGGGAAGGTTTTCAAGACTCTTTATTTGTTACGCTACATGCATCAATGGTTTCTTGAGTGGATGCAGACCCCTTCTATTTTTGGACGATACATTTTTAAGGGATTGATATAAAGGTATACTCCTTTCCGCCATAGCATACGATGGGGACCAATGGATATTTCCCTTAGCGTATTGCATACGTGATCAGGAGAATTTGATGAATTGGAAATGGTTCCACTAAGGTTTATGGCCCATACTTTATGAGAGGGTTGAACCTTACAATCCTTCCCACCAATTGGTTATAATTTCGGATGCGGACAAAGAAATTAAAGAATTAGTAAAAGAATATTTTCCAGAAGTTCTACACTCGAGGTTTACATCTCGTTGAAATATTCAGGTTAAAGCTTTAAGGACTTGGGCATGAAATTGAAGGACACTCATGTTTTAGGGAACTTGCTCCAAACTGCTAGTTATAAATACACAATAGTAGAATTGAATGATTACATGAAAGAGATATATGACATTGATCCAAGGGCATACAACATTGCTGTAAACTACTCTCCTGATCAGTGGGCAAATGTATTCTTTCTGGGAATAAGGTAACACCCACTCAATAACTACTAACTTATAATATATAATTGTTAACTGTTAATAGTTCTCTGTTAACTTATATTGTTTAACTGTTAACTGTTAAATGTTAACCGTTAACTGTATTCAAATATTTATTTCTCACAAATGAGAAGTGATATTTCAGAAATTCTTTTTGTAAAATGTTTATTTACATGTTTAGAAACATCCCTCAAAATTTCATAATGTTTAGAGTTGATTTACTATTTTTAACTGATTTTACAAATCCAGATACGCATAATTTTCAGCATCTGCCAAAAACTGTATATGTCATAAGTCGACTCCAAGTCGACTTATCAGAGAGCCGTTGCACAGTAACGGCTAGTTTTCTGTTTTGTTTGTTTTTGGGTTTTTGGTCATTTCCTTGGGGTTTTGGCTGATGTCTTGGGTTGTTATAAATACCCCATTGCATTTACCTCTCCCATCTAACAAGAATAACAAGAGAAAAATTTTTAAGAGGTTTACAAGTTTTGTTTAAGGGTTTAGTGTTTGTTTAAAAAGCTTTTAAGCATTTACAAGAGTTTGATTTGTGAAGCAAATTTCACAAGAGCAAGTGGAGATCATCCTTTGGTGTTTGAGCATTCACTCTTCTCCTACTCTCTTGTCATCTTTAGAGAAGTGTTTCTAAACTCATCTTGCAATTTATTATTTTGATTATAATTTCATAAGCTAGATTTTATATTGAGTTTAGTTTAATTGTTTTATTAATACTCTTTGTTCACACACAACCTATTGAGCTTATTGTATTTACATTCACAGTATAATTTAGGGTTGTGGGTTTGTGACATTGAGAGTGAGCTTAATTGAGTTCTCACCTTGTTTTGAGAACAATCATTTGTCATATTTGTGCTTATTGTGAGAATCACTTTGTAATACACTTGTACACCGAGTGAGGAGTGTGTGGTGAGAGTCGGGGATCGTCCCAAGAGGAGTGGCGTCGGTTGACGTGCCTAGGGAGAGGTTGTAACCGAGCACTTGAGGAGGAGGACACGGGCTAGGACCAACACTTAGTGTGTGAGGTGTGATTACATAGTGATAGTATTGTTAGGTGTAAACGTTGTTCGGGTGAACGTAGAAAACCCGGTTGTGATAGTGGAGATCTCCTCGAGGTGAGGAGCGGGGACGTAGGTCGTGGGGACCGAACCTCGTAAACATATCCTTTGTTTGTGATTGCATTGGCGCACTTGTTTTCATGTTCATATCTTACATCGCCATTGTGTATTGCTTGTTGATCATTTTGCCCTATCACATTTGTAGTTAATTTGTTTACCCCTCTTGTTAGTTTTATATCCTTGCACATACATTGTCTATATCTCTTTGTTAGGATATATCTTATTGTTTATATATCCTTGCATATATTTCTATCATATAGGATATATCACCTTGTGTATATTGCATATTCTTGCACATAACTCTTTGTATATCTATCTTGCAAGAATATAACTTGTTAATTAATTTTAATTGGCATTTAATCGGATTAGATTAGCATAAGACCCTAATCACCCCCCCTCTAGGGTCTAACAATTGGTATCAGAGCTTGGTGCTCTTTGATTTAAGGTCTAATCGCCTTGAGTTAAAGATCCAAGTTAGCTTATTGTGCTAATCTAATTTTGAGCTTTATTTGTATCTTGCTTGCCTTTTATATTATGGATATGCATGGTTTAGGTTATGCCATTAATATTGCTCCTAGGTTAGATAATTTCCCTTATGCCCAATGGTGTGTTAGATTTAAACTTTTTGTTCAATCTAAACACTTTGATTTATGGGAAATTATAGATGATGCCTATATTGTGCCCACTATGGAGAAATCCAAGTGGAATAAAAATGATCATCGTATGTTTACTATGAACAACATTTTGTTAGAATATTTGCTAAATGCTTTTAACTCATCTATGTCTAACAAGTTTGTTCATGTTGATAGTGCTTACACCTTATGGAAATTAATTGAAGCACATCAAGGGGACTTGGAGGCGATCCAACAAGTTTTGGCGGATCCGGCTTCAAGTTCATGTGGAGCATCATGCACACGGCCACTAGGCGATAGCCCTAGTGAGGTTTGCGAGTTCGAATCTATAAATGATTTACCTAATAATGAACTTGCTTGTGCATATGATAGGTTAATGCATGCCTACACTAAGTTGCATAATAATTTCATTGATCTTAAAAGCAAGCATGTTAATTTAAAATCCGATCATGAATTGCTAGCATCAAAATTTGATACTATTGCTAAAGATAATGTGATCCTTAAAGAAAATAATGAAAAATTAAAATTGGATCATATTACTTTGAGTTCCAATGTTGCTAGCTTAATTCATGAGAAGAATGATGCCATGTTAGAAGTAGAGTCTATTAGAAGTAAATTTACATCATTTAAAAATGATCATATTTGCTCTACTTCTATTGACAATGCTTCTATGCCTAATGATGAGTTGAACAATATTAAAAATCGCATTTCATCTTTAGATTCAACTCTTAACACATGCATTGTTAATAACAAGAAACTTATGGACTTATGTGCAAAGTCTCGTGCTAACTCTTCAAAACCAAGCACTCACTATGCACATATGTATAGCAAAGTTTATAAGTGCTCCATTTGTGGTCGTAAAGGCCATTTAGCTAAATTTTGCTATGATGCACATAAATCCTCCAATACTAAGATTTCTTGTGCATCTCATAAGGCTTCTTCATCACATACACATGCACATGCACACTCTCATAAAGTTCATCATATGCATGCTCATGTGTACTCATGTGATCTTTGTGGTCGTTTTGGTCATTTGGCCAAATATTGTTTTGATTTAAAAAGAAAATCTTATTTGCCAAATGTTTCTAGTAGGCCACATGTTTTTAGATGTGATGTTTGTGGTAGATATGGCCAATTTGGAAAGTGTTGTTTTGATAATGTTTCACATTTGCAAAATAATCTTAAAAGACCATCTTTATTTGCAAATGTTCCTCGTGCACATCCACATGGTCAACATAAGCAAATGCTTCCTTTCCATTGTACATATTGCAATCGGAAGGGTCATTTGAGTAATTATTGCTATGACCGATCCCGTGCACCATATATGTCCAAGAGGGTTCATAACCCTAGGACTTTGAGCTTTAATGATAGGGGTCATGTCCCTAACCAATCCGGCACCAAGAATGCTTGGGTGCCAAAATGATTTTTTTTTTACCAAGAACTTTAGTGCTTTTAGTTTTCTTTTTCTTGGATTTGTAAATTGTTTTAAAATCTTTTTGTTATGAAAACATTTTTTTCTATCAAATCTTTTGTTTTCATAATTATTAGTTTTGATTTTGATAAGAGGTTTGTATTTATATAACCCTCCGGGTTTATTAGGTGTTTATTCCCAAATCATGTTTACCGGATGCTAGTATGATTATATGGGTTAGAACAAGCTTAAGAGCTTGATACATTGTTGCCTCTCTTAAAATTCTTTTATCAAAGATTTTGTTTTGAATTATTGCTTTGAATTCATTATATTTCACTTATATGATGATATTTATGTGTTTGTGCTTATGGATCATCTATTCGTGCCTTATAATGTATTCTATATGTGGTTTGATCAAATTTCTTGATTGATCAAACATCGGTTTTGGATTTAAACCTTGATTTATGATTTCAATTGGTTGACTTGTTTTCATTTGAAAACTTTTTTACATGATTCTCATGTTTCTCTTCTTTTGATTTCATAAATCTATTTTATACATTGGCTTTTATGATATGAGACAATATGTTCACCTTGATATATTTATGTGTTCTCATTATCTTGTTTGAATGTGAGTGATTGTTAGCATATTTTTTATGCTTACTCACATGTTATGCCATGATCTTTTATTGCTTATATCCTATATGGCTTTTTGATTGGGGGAGCAATCCCTATACTTGTTTGATACTCACCTATGCTTATTGATAGGGGGAGCTTTCGCTCTCTTCATCCTTCTTTTGTCCCCTTTTTGATGTTGTCAAAGGGGGAGAAATATTGTGAGTATATTCTTTCTTGTTTATATGCATGTGAATTATAAATTATACATTCATTTCCTTCATGCATATATTTCTTTTTGTAAATTGTTTGTCATCATCAAAAAGGGGGAGATTGTTGGCCTTCTTGTTTTGATGATGTTTAACAAACAATTTACCACTAATGTTGTTTGTCTAGTATATGTGTTTTCTTATTTATTATAGACAAACAACGTTGTTGGAGGATGGATGGATTGCACCATAACGACGATATCAAATGGAGGTTGGCGGAATTGTGGAGTGAAGCATCGTACGATTCAAGTTCAAGATCCAAGTTTAGCTTCATCCGCAAGTGTACCAAGATAGAGCTTCGTTGAAGATCAAGATCAAGCTTGGGTAATCTAGTTTAGATTTTATATTATATGTGTGAAGTACCTTAAGCTCAATATCATATACACACACATATTTGGTTTCTATGTATATATATAGTTATATATATACATGAATGATTTTGAGTTTTCATGTTTTGAACACTTTAATCATTTTGTAGAGTTTCAAAAGTTTGTTTAAATCAAATGTCAAAACATGTATGTTTCGTTTTCATGTTTTTGGACATATTTGAAAAATGATGGGTTTTCACTATTGGGGAATGCAATTCCAAAAATTCTTTTTGTAACATGTTTATTATCATGTTTATAAACATTTTCCAAAGTTTCATAATTTTTGGAATTTATTTGTTATTTTTAAAGGCACTTTAAAAATCAGTTTTCCAGCATGAACAGTGCCTGTGCAAGCATGAACAGTGCCTGTGCAGGTTTATAAGTCGACTTATAAACCCTGACAAGTCGCCTTATGAACTCCTCTAGAAAGTGCATTTTCTCCTTTGCTAAGTCGACTTATAAAGCAAGGCAAGTCGACTTATATAAGTCGACTTATAACTTTTTATAAGTCTACTTATGAAGTGTTGCACAGTTATGTATTTTTGACCAGTTTACAAAATAAATTATTTCTCTCAAATGGGAAGTGATATTTGAGAAATTCCTTCTCTAACATGTTCATATACACGTTTAGAAGCTTCCCTAAAAATTTTATAATTTTTGGAGTTAATTTACTGTGTCAAATTGATTTTAGAAAATCGGGTGTTTCTGTCGGTCGACCGGTCCGGTCGACCGATGAAAATTTTCGGTCGACCGACGAATTTTTCGGTCGACCGACGAGTGTTCCTTCAGTTTGCAACGGCTAGTTTTTTGACCGTTGCCTTGGGGTTGTGTTTTGTCTTTTGCTCAGGTTTTTGGCTGAGTTGAGAGAGGGTATAAGTACCCCATTGCCTTCAACTCTCAAACTAACCAAGAGGGTTTTTAATCAAGTTTAATAAAGTTTTTAACAAGGGTTTTAGTTTGGTTTAAGTGTGTTTAAAAAGCTTTTAAGCAAATTGAGAGTTTGTTTTTGTGATTCAATTCTACAAGAGCTTGAGGAGATCATCTATTGGTGTTTGGGCATCCAACTCTTCTCCCTCCACTCTTGATATATTGAGAAGTTTTCTAAACTCTATTTCTAGCTTTTTTATATATTTGATTATCATTGTTATTAAGCTAGAACTACATTGAGTTTAGTTTTGATTTATATCTCTTTGTTCACACACAACCTTTTGAGCTTATTGTATTTACATTCATAGTATAATTTGGGGTTGTGGGTTTGTGACTAAGAGTTGTGCTTAATTGAGTTCTCACCTTGTTTTGAGAACAATCATTTGTCATATTTGTGCTTATTGTGAGAATCACTTTGTAATACACTTGTACACCGAGTGAGGAGTGTGTGGTGAGAGTCGGGGATCGTCCCAAGAGGAGTGGCGTCGGTTGACGTGCCTAGGGAGAGGTTGTAACCGAGCACTTGAGGGAGACACGGCTAGGTCCAACACTTAGTGGGTGTAGAGTGTGATTGCAAGAGTGTGAGTTGTAGAGTTTTCGGTTAGCTAGAAAACCGAGTGTGTAGAAGAAGTTCCGGCTTCCAAACCGGATTGTGTTAGTGGATTTCTCCCCGAGAGTGGGGAGCGGAGACGTAGGACGGAAGGTCCGAACTCCGTGATCATCTTTGTGTGTTTGTGATTGTCTTGGCGTCTCACTTGTGCTTATTATTCATATCATTCTTGTCGCCATTATCTATTGTTCACATTGTCCACTATCTTGTTTATCTTGTTTATGTTTATATCACCCTTAGTTTATATATCCTTACATATATATATTTTATCATATAGGATATATCACTTTGTATATATTGCTTATTCTTGCTTATAACTCTTGTATATCTATCTTGCAAGAATACAACTTGTTAATTAATTTTAATTGGTATTTAATCGGATTAGATTAGCATAAGACCCTAATCACCCCCCCCCTAGGGTCTAACAATGTGAATTCCTTGTAAACATGCATGTGCAGTCATCTTGTATATGAAGAGAGATATTTACCAACATTGTGATTGGTTTATGTCTATTGAAGTATTTAAAAGTAGTTATGAGCCAATTCTCTATCCTATACCTGCTTTTGAGAAGCGAAGTGTGCCAAGGAATGATATCAAGCTACTTCCACCACAAACTATCAAAAGAAAGGGGAGAAATAGAACACAACGTATCAACAATAGAACAGTTTATAAACAGCCTTTGAAATGCTCTCGATGCCACACTGAAAGTTACAATCGAGCAACTTGTAATGAACCGATCGCCGATTGATATTAGGGATGTGAAACACTTTTGTGCAACGAACCGTTCGCTGCATAATATTAGGGTTGTAAAACACTTTTGGGCAACAAACCGATTGCTGCTTGATATTTAGGGATGTGAAACACTTTTGTATGTATGTAATAGCTGTGTATATGAAGTGAAATACTTTTGTATATATGTGGACTATAACCAGAATGTGATATATAAATGATGTACAAATTTGTTGTCGTATTAATATGTTTATTGTGTTTCTTTAAAGTATAGTGTAAAATACAGCGGCACGCTCATGTATGAACATTCTCATTTACCATGTTAACTATGATATATAACATGTTAGCCTTAACTGGTAAATTGATAGCAACATTCAGTAAGCTGTTAACTATAAGTCGTTATCTGTTAACTGTTATTGGTAATCTGTTAACTAACAATATTATCCTGTTAACTATAAGTCATTAGCTATTTCCTAACACTGCTATCCTATTTGTAAGTTGTTAACTATAATAAATTATCTACTAACACTTATTTGTAAGCTGTAAACTATAATAAATTATATATTAACTCTTAACTGTAAGTTGTTAACTATAATGAATTATCTACTAACTCTTATTTGTAAGCTGTTAACTATAATCAAATATCTGTTAACTCTTAATTGTAAGCTGTTAACTTTAATGAATTATATGTTAACTCATATTTGTAAGCTGTTAACTATAATCAATTACATGTTAACTCTTAACTGTAACTCTTATTTGTAAGTTGTTAACTATAATGAATTATCTGCTAATCTTATTTGTAAGCTGTTAACTACAATGAATTATCCATTAACTCTTATTTGTAAGCTGTTAACTACAATGAATTATCCATTAACTCTTATTTGTAAGCTATTAACTATAATGAAGTATTTGCTAACTTTTATTTGTAAGCTATTAACTATAATGAATTATCTGCTGACTCTTATTTGTAAGCTGTTAACTATAATTTATAAGTTGTTAACAATAAGATATTGACAATATATTTTAACATGTTAACCATAAGTTAATGTGAATCTACAAAGAGTAGCATATAAGTATCATATTACATCCCACAGATTTTGGATAATCTATACAAACAAAAAGGTAAAGATTGTTTTTTCTGTCTAGCTAAGATTCTTCCTCGGCCTTTACAATTGTGGTTGATGCACTCTCCTTTAATTCTGGGTCATCCGTGTCTAGTGTGCCATTGAGCTTTTTTAATTCCCGACCTTCTATTATCAGCTCCGCTGCAAGCCTTGCACGTACTACCTCAGACGAATCATCAATAGGCATAACATACAGTACGTCACCTTTTTGGAGAATAGTTTGTAAATAAATGTAAATGTATATTCCACAGTCGTAGCTACAAATCACAAAATATGAAACTTAGTTATGGTTAGTTTTGTGGACGAAAATTCTTTAATAAAGTGATAGAGTTTATTTGCAACATACGTTCTCTTTTGAGGCTCGCATGAGATTTCCTTATATTGATATATCCTCTAGACTTTATGAGGATCAACTGTAGCCTTCATATGGTCCACGAAGTTGATAATTTTATTAACAGGATCAAGGTAAGAACCGTGAGTTGATGAGCTATAGTGTAAAACTACATTTTTATCCAATCTGACTTCGAGACAATGCCAATGGTCCTGACGAACAATTGGGACAATAAGTATTGATCGGCCAGCGGCAATATGATTTTGTATATAAACTTCATATAGTTGATGTAGATGAGGATGGTCTCTATAGAGTGAATGTTGTTTTACAAAAATAAGACAATAAGCAGGATCAGTTATTTATCATGCTAAGTAATTAAATTTCTACGGTGCAACTTAAGGTAATATCTAACATGTTATCCATAACACGTAACGTGTTAACCATAATAGTTAACATGTTAACTATTATATATAAACTGATAACTATAATTGATTATATGTTAACTATAATATGAACGTGGTTAACTGTAACTGTAACACATGAACTTTAATGAGCACCATGTTAATTGTAACAAGCAACGTGTTAACTATAAATGAACCATGATAACTATAACCAAGGTTTTAAATGTCGGATGTCGGGTTCATGTTGGACGGCTAAAATCCATGTCGGATAGCGAAAATCGGGGATATATCGGGGGACATGGACTAAATATCGGATTGCCATATCGGGTGGTGCGCATATGTATAATATCATGTTCTAAATATAATCTAAGTCTTTCTAAATTCAATATAAACATACTTTATAAATTTTAGAGGTGACGTCGGCGATAGGTGGATTCTGAGGTCACAGGGAGGCAGTGCCGGCGATGAGACGTCGCTGGGAGGTAGTGCCGGGGCTCTTCTTCTTCTTCATCTGCTCAGGATTCTTCGGATGAGTCACCGACCACCCTCTTTCCTTTATCCCGACGACGGGATACCCTGCTGCCCTCGGGTTCGATTGGGGTTCAGATTTCGGGGCGCATCGGGAGATGGATGACGGGGGTCCGAAATGGTGGTGGGAAAGGGTGTCGTCGTCCACGAAAGGAGTGATTAGTTTTCAAGTTCACTGTAGCCCTAAATTTTCTCTTTTCTTTCTATCGGGTTCATAAGAAACCCTTAAACATGAGAAGGGTCAAACGGGTTTGGGTTTTTATCACTAAACCCAAACCCGATAACAAAAGACATATCTAAAAAAAAGTCCATATTGGTCGATTTTTCAAGGCTAAAAAATAGTCTGACATGTCCGATATGACCCTGATATTTCCGATTTGGCCCTGAAAACCAACATACGAGTTGAGAACGCTCATGTCGTGTCGCTCAAGCTCTCAAACCGACATGTCGACCGACACGTCGGATATATCGGCCGACATTTAAAACCTTGACTATAACATGTAACATGTTAAATATGAAAGGCAACATGTTAACTATAATTTGCAGCGTGCTATCTATAAGCTGTAACATATAAAGTTGGGGATTTCAAGTAACAATCTTACGCAGAAAAATGATGATGCGATCCCATACTGCTTGTTTATAGCAGCGTTCTCAGGTAACTGTAACCATGACCATATTCTATCTAATAGCACCTCGGTTACCTGCCATAAAAATGCAAATGTTACTCTTCCAAATCACAATGACTCACTCACTATGCAACGTGTTTAAAGATGCAAATTACTTTGTCATCGATCCTTCCTCCTCGAATTAAATAAAGTAGTTCCGTCCTCGTAATCGTACTATTCAACATTACGATGACATCCAAGTGCCTTAAAAGCAATAAATTACGATTAGGAAGCGTGTTAAAAGCTAAATATTCCAGGTTAACATCTAAAAACTGAAACATAATATATTCCATTCAGAATAACAACTTATAGCAAAGGGTTAAAAGCTAAATCATAAAAGTTAACATGTAAACACTGAAACATAACAAGCAGCTAGTAACGTTGACAACTTATTAAAGAGGGTTAACATTAAAATACTAAATTTTAATATCTTAAACATGTAAAATAACATATTTCATTCACAACTTATAGCAGAGAGTTAACATATAATAAAACAATATTATAGTATAAGGATTAACATTGATCAGTACTTATTGGCTACATTTCTGCTTGCAGTAATGTGCAAGCCATTTGTTCTCCTCAGCTGTGAGTTTAGTTGCCACGTTGCTTGGTATTCTGTAGTTATGTACAAAAGCCCTACCGCTATCCAACACTCATAAGCTAAACCTACCTACATCAAGAATACCCTCATCCACCTCCTTCAAAGTAGCACGATCAACATCCCGTCAAATACGTGCTTTTTAACACGACCCATTTAGCGACGTTGTCCTCATAGTAAACTATTATTTTGTTCTTATCACTAACAATAATTGGTTCATCTTTGTGCTTCCCTTCCTTAGATTTTAGTTTCTTTTCTTTGGTGAATGGTGTCCTAACCAGTTGTAATCTCTTGGTTGCTCTTATGCTTAGAACTCTACTCCTATAATCCACATAGTCTTCTTCGGCCTCTTCATTCTTGTTCGGCCTCTTCATGAAATTGTAGAGTGGAATATCCTTAACCCCACCTTCCCCCTGCTGCTACATATACACATCCCCAGTCTGAAATTGTGTCTCCTCCGCCATGTCAGATCTTTTCTCATCCAACTGTATGTCCTCTTCATTCTTGTTTACTTCATCTCTCACTTCTTCGTCTCCACTGAAATGCTCCCGGAGGTTACCCTCTTCATAATCAGGCAAAAACTCATTATCAAGGATTTCTCTATCGGCATCATGTTGGTCAGCTTCATCCGTGGTTGGCTTTCCTTTCTTTTGCTGTGCAATAAGCTTCTTCAAATTTTCTTTTAACACTTTAGGATCTATTATGTCACTAGATCTCTCCAATCCTTTAACTTTTTTTGTTAAGCCTACGAATCTCGTTCATGAAGGTTTGACAATATAATTTTTTTGAGAGCCTCAGTGCACGACATATTCTCTGATTTAGTTTAGCAGCATTTCTCTAGAATTTGAGCTGTTCCTCAAATGGTAACTCCTTAATATTATCTTACCTTTGAAAAGCATCATCAATAGCGTTTGATATAATCTATAATTTAGAAAAAAAAAGAAAACAGTTAACAGTTGCTTATAAAGGTTAACAGGTGAAGGCCTACAGTTAACACATACTACTTAAATCCAGACAGTTCACATATATGCGCTAATTATTAACATGCATTCAAGTACCAGGCACATCCTTTCATCAAAGTTAATAGTTCATCTTATATGCTTAATACTTAAAATGACAAACTTAACGTACACTGGTTTAGATCTTAGATCTTACCAAACCTATTAATGATCTCTTCTTTTCTTCCTTCTTTTCTTCCTTATTTTCACCCTTCTTTTCTTCTCCAATCTTCTTCCTCCTATCTGCTTGCTTCTCCTTGATAACTTTTTTCGGAAAAGGTCGTATCTGCTTCTTTACTAGGGAGTGGTTGAATCCATTTTCTTCTAATCCCCATTGAATCATCTTTCCTCATATTTGGCCTTCTGAGTGGATATTTGCCTACCAATGGGCCAAATTCAGCTATCGGTTTCTGTACAACAGAAATGCTAGCTTTTCTAGCTTTTGCAACTATTGTATCCTTTCGGATAGATCCAGACTTCTCTCCAATCATCACCTAGCTAGTGAGGGGTGGTTTGAATCTATTGCTCATAGCATATTTTTTAATCCATGTCATTTCGTAGTACCGTAGCTGCAAGCAAATAGTTTCAATTAATCAGTTAGTATGCACTACTAATCTTTTATACATGATTATAGTTAACAGAACAGAACTGAATTAACACTAACCTCACAAACTTTAACACTGACCTCAATATAGTTAACATGAACTAGTTAACCTTAATTACTTTTAACTTTAGTTGACAGAATACAGGCAAACATTCACATGCACAAGTTAACCATAACAATAAAAAAAAGTTAATACAACTTACAGGAATCAGAGGTATGCATCCAGACACATATGAAACTCCTGGTTTGTTCAGACCTTCCCTAGCAATCTTAATTCCTTTTTCATATAGCCATAAATGTATTTCCCCCAAGCCACATTTCTCACTCTTTCAATGCAATCAACATATTTGAACAAGAGCCTAGGGATGCCTTGGACACTGCTAGGGCACCAAATCATCAGACATTGATAAAGAATCTGCAGTAACACAAAATCCTCAATATCCTTCTTCTTTGTTGATTCGACAAGAGATTCTAGTAGCCCTTCCACATATCTTCGCATATTCTTTGGTGATTCTTTTTCACTTCTATTAAATTGCTCAACAAAATACTCCATCCAAAGCCTAAGGTGAGGGTCTCTATTACTGTAAATTATTTCCCCATCAATTAGGAAACCAATGTGTTCATGAACTCAGTCCATATCAAAATTAACTATCTTTTCTCTCCCACTTTCGGCATCGGACAGAGCAAACGTCACTTCATTTCCTACATAGTGACTCAAAACAAGTTCAAGCATCGGTCGATCTACTGTTGGGGGACCAAACAATACATAATGCTCAAATGTACACCATTCGTACGCATCCCAATGACACCGCCTCATCCTCGGTTCGAGTACTTTCATAAAATCATAATATATGCTGAAACTAGTTGTAGGTCTAATTTCAACAGCAACACCAGACTTTTTCCCGTATTAAAATTTAACATTTAACATCAACCTCTCTAAACTTAACATCCAACGGCCAATAGTTAATAGGCAACAATGAAATGTAACAGTTATGCTATACACCTTAACAAACAATCGCTAGACTTGTTATCCATCAATAAAACTTAACGCATAATGTCCAGAGTTAACAGTTTATAAGAAACGTTAGTAGCTTATAACAAAACGCAATAGCCATTCATTCATTGGTAACATTAATATGTTACATTTCATAGATCCAGGCATATAGTTCGCAATGCACCAACATTAATCTGTAACATCAATCTATCTAAATTGGAAAATTTAACATCAACTTACTTCTTTATGGATATCTTTAATACTTGTTTTGAACTTGTAATTTTCCTTTTTTTCTCGGTAACCCATTTTGCATGCCCAATAGGGTCTGGGTAGCTTCATCAGTGCTTCCATTCCCTGATGATGACGCATGGGTGGATGAAGACTTCGACACCGGCAAGGAGAGGTCTTTAACCTTAGTCAAAGGTGAGTCTTGTCGCTCGTTGTTCGTCGACGGAGGTTCCTGCTCTTGCAGTGTCGGAGGAGGATGATACGAGTTACCGTGCGAGCACCCTTTAGTCACGGAATTACCAAAAGGTGGGTTGAGAAGAGGACGACCAAAACACAAGAATAATTCAGTTTGGCGAAGGAAAATACCTTCTCTAGATTATGAAGAACAAAAGATTACAATCTCTCTCTCACAATCTCACTCTAGAATTGAAGAACAAGCTCTCCAAATCTCAATCTAGAATCTAATCTCTCTTGATTAAACTCTCTGATCTCAAAGATGTTTAGAAACCCTAAAATAATCCCTTATATAGGTGTACAAACGTGGATGGTAATTTGGTAAATAACCAGACCCAAAACCAACAGGAATTCGTGTGAACAGAATCCCAAACGAACCAGGAAACCATCAATGAGTCGACTCATGACTGAGATGAGTCGACTCATCAGAAACTGGACAAAACTCAAAAACCAGCGATGAGTCGACTCATGACAGTCTTGAGTCGACTCAACCTGATGAGTCGACTCATGACTGTTATGAGTCGACTCACAGGCTAAAAACTGGATACTTCGATTCTTCTGCTCGTCGTCTCATTCCATGCTTCCTCCTGCGTTCTCTTATATTGTTTGACACCTCTATTCTCATGCTATCATGAGAATCATCTATCCTCAAGCTCCCATGAGGATCGCTAAGTTCCAAAGAGAAGATACACACGTATCATAGGTCCCCTCTTTAAGAATTTGAAGTCTCATTCAAGTTAGAACCTTTGCTGAGGAAACTCTCGAGCTCCTCCATCTTTTCTGCACCACCTGGCCTTGCTAGGAACCCGGTCTCGACGTTCGATCGGAAATAACTCATTCGACCCGCGTCTCATCATAGTCACCGTTCGCTCTAAGTTACAATCCTTTGTCGATGGCTTTTCTAGAAGTCTAATGCACAATGAGACAAACTTCTTGCTTGCATTCACTAGTCTCTTTGCTTGCGTCACCGTCCCCAAGCTTATCTCCTTCGGAAGAGATTCCGAACGAAATATAAACTTTACACCATCCTTAGTGAAGGTGTACTTCTGAGCTCGCCTCTCGTAGATCGCATATCTATCCCATAAGTATGGATTGCCCAGTATAATCTGACAAACATCCAATAGAATTACGTCGCACGTGACCTCGTCAATATACGACTCGTGGAGCGCAAATCTGACAGTGCACTGATCAACTACACTCAGTTTCTCCTCCTTCTGAACCCACCCCAATGGATAGGGCTTCGGATGCTTGACCGTCTTCAGACCTAGCTTCTGCACCAATGCTTCGGATATCAAATTCTTCTCGCTGTCCGAATCAACAATAGCATCAACTAAACGGATCTTCACTTGCAACTTAAGAACAAAGAGTTGCTCTCTCGGGTTGTCGTCCTCTTTCGTGGTCTGCTTCCCCGCTATAAGGTTAAGACTGCTGTTAGGCTCTGTCATCCCCGGGACTTTTTTCGGACCTTGAGCTATCATGTATTCCTTTTTCTCCTCCTTCTTCTTCAACCCTCTTGGTTTGAGATGATGATACTTCTCCCAGCACCGATTAGCTGTATGCCATGTCTTCTCACAGTGACTACAAACCAGCCCTGTTTTCCCTGGATCACCCTTTTTTCTTCTCCTTCTTAGATTGAGAACCACTAGACTCTCCTCCCGTCTGTTTGGAGTCTCCCTTAGCCTCGTTGCCCTTCTTTTGCTTGCCCTTGAAGGCAATAGCCTTCACGCTCACCTCTGCAATTGATTCCACCATGAATAGCCTCATCTCCTTTCGGATGTAATCGCTTAATCCCGTCATATACTTCATAAACATGGAATATTCCTTTGTCGCAATGTTGAGGACCATCGCCTGCTGCTGGAACTCCATAGTGTATTCTTGAACTGTTTGATTGGTCCTTTGGCGCAAGCCGTACCACTTGTACCAACGTTCTTCAAGGAATCCCACCGGGTAGAACTGCTTCCTCAGTAACTCTTTGAACTTGTTCCACGATACCGCCTTCTTCTCCTGCTTGCAATAGGATTTTCACCACGTCAACGCGTGCCCTGAAAGCTTCAAAGTCGCAAACACAATATTCTCTTTCGACGAATAGCCATAAAGAGTAAAATACGTCTTCATCCGCTCGATCCAGTTATCAAGCCTCTCGACGTCAACACTCTCATCATAAATAGGAATCTCCACCTTGAAGTCATTCTTCAGGTTCTGATAAGAATTCTTACCCCCTTGATGCAATGCGGTCTTAACGGTCTCCTCCTCCTCGTCGGAATCTGAATATACTCTCTCCACATCAGACTCAACAATTTTCTTCGAAGAAGATTCACCTTGTTTGCCACCTCCATGGATAAGACAGACGAGTTGTGTGAGAGTCGAACCTATCGTCTCGATCTGCTTCTCCAATGCATCAATCCTCGCTGAATTGTCTCCTTCAGCCATCTTCTCCTTTCTTAAAACCTGGACTCCTTCTAATGAAATAAGGATCTCGCCGAGCTTCTTGTATTGGGATCAAGTAAGGACCATACACAGGATGCCCCTTCACCGAATCTGATGCTCTGATACCAACTTGATACGAGTTGCCGTGCGAGCACCCTTTGGTCGCGGAATTACCAAAAAGTGGGTTGAGAAGAGGATGACCAAAATACAAGAACAATTCAGTTTGGCGAAGGAAAATACCTTCTCTAGATTATGAAGAACAAAAAATTACAATCTCTCTCTCACAATCTCACTCTAGAATTGAAGAACAAGCTCTCCAAATCTCAATCTAGAATCTAATCTCTCTTGATTAAACTCTCTGATCTCAAAGATGTTTAGAAACCCTAAAACAATCCCTTATATAGGTGTACAAACGTGGATAACAATTTGGTAAATAACCAGACCCAAAACCAACAGGAATTCGTGTGAACAGAATCCCAAACGAACCAGGAAACCATCGATGAGTCGACTCATGACTGAGATGAGTCGACTCGTCAGAAACTGGACAAAACTCAAAAACCAGCGACGAGTCGACTCATGACAGTCATGAGTCGACTCAACCTGATGAGTCAACTCATGACTGTTATGAGTCGACTCACAGGCTGAAAACTGGATACTTCGATTCTTCTGCTCGTCATCTCATTCCATGCTTCCTCCTGCGTTCTCTTATACTGTTTGACACCTCTATTCTCATGCTATCATAAGAATCATCTATCCTCAAGCTCCCATGAGGATCGCTAAGTTCCGAAGAGAAGATACACCCGTATCGGAGGATGACAAACAACTTCGAAATCATCGTCTTTTCTTAATGAAGTTGGGGAATCTGGGTTCACCATCAAATTTTTGGCCATCTTCTGCCGATTGAGACAAAACCCTAGAATGGAGATTTAGGAATTTCACCGGCTACTGTTAACTGTAGAGATAGAGAGGGAAAGCAACACAGGGCGGGAGGGAGAGAGGGAGCCTTGATTTGAGATACGAAGTGGGCGGGCGCGGTTACCAACACGTCGTTAATGTAGCGCTGTGGGCGGGAGGGGTAGAATAGGGTTTTAGAAATTTTTCTCCCATCATGCTGAGTTGGCGGGGCTGAAACGTAATTTTACATTGTAGTATGAGTTTATACACATGGGTAAAAGTACAGGGGGCTAATGCACATAACTTTTTAAGTTTTGGGGCCTTGAAGCAATTTTTTTCTTAATTTATCTCAAATTCAACAAACCTTAAATTTGATTAATTGCAAATCATCACAATAATATGATTTAAATATTTTCTTAGGCTCTTAAAGATTCCATAACTTATTTAATTAAATGCATATGTTATGGATCCAAGTAACTAGCCATTCTTTTATTTTCCCTTTACATAACCTCTTTTTCATCTCTACACTATAAATTATGGCTATTCATTTTCTTCAACCCACTACATCACCTACTAAGCCAAATTCCTACACCAACACAATGGTTTATGAAATACGTTATACAAAAATTTTGTCAAATGGTTTATAGTGTATGTGACTTACATATATATGTGCATGTGCATACAATGGATAATATTTGTCAAATGGTTTAAAGACTTCAAAGATTTTTTTTATGGAGTTGAAAACTATATCTCATGTTCAATTCGTAGCTCTTGATTTGTGTTTTGTCTCATGAATCCTTAAAAAAGAGAATAATAATAGATTATAGGAAAGTTCTTATTTGGAAGTCTTGATATTTAAGAGTATGTATAAATTTGATTTGAGAATCAAAGATTATTTTTAGTATGTAATTTTTTTTATTGTGGATTAGGTAGGATTATTACGAATCTTTTAATACATAAAAAAATGTACGATCTTATTTTTTTGGAGTTTATGCCAAGCCATTTAAAAGATTTTTATCCCCTCGCACAATGTTGTAAAGATGTTTATGTGCTACTTATCATAAGTTGTGCTTTTTTTAATATAGGTCATAAGTTGTGCTTTCTTGTTCATTAGATATATTCATGGTTTAATTCTTAACTAATTACTCAGTCCATATGCACTTTAAATTCAGAGGTGCAATCAACTTACCTAACGATTTTAATGTTTCTTGTTCTTTTGATTTTCTTATGCCTATTAATCATCTTTTATGTTCCTTCGTTAATAATTATGTTGAATCATCGAACTTTTCTTCTTCTTTATTAATCACCAATAAGTTCTTTGTTCCTCTTAACTTTAGGCTACAAAGATTAACTAATGAAACAAATTAGCTATCTATCTTCCATTCATTGAGTAACTTAGAACACACAAACCCATATATGATATATTTGATTGAATTGAAAAAAAAATTGATTTCTTTTATGAAGTCTATATTAATTTGTCTCTATATTGAGATTCTCTATTGAATTAAAAAATTGACCTATACAATCCCTATGAACTGAGCTATTCAAAGAATATCTTTATATTGATTGTGGTTTATCATGCTACTTTTAGCTTTTCTAATTTTACATCTAATAATAATTTTTGCTATTCTAACAAGATACTAGACATTTAATATTAATTTTTTCTTTTAGTGGCCTTTGCAACTTTCGTGCATGATATATCGAGAGTTAATATACCTTAAGTAAATATTATATTATGAGTACATATTTAAGAATCAATAATGTAGAATATATTATTTACTAATAATTTGTTAAACAAAGTATGCCACGTGTAACACACGTGTGGCACACTAGTCCAATTAAACCTAGATAAGTAAAATATGATGAAAATAGTCCTAACCAAAGCAACAAAGGCTTAAACCCTAATCAAAGCAAGAACAAAAAAAACCAAAATGCAAGTCTATTACTTTTTCAAGTCTAACAAAAAGAAACAATTTTCTTCTAGTTTCAATTTAATTAAAGTTATCGAGATATAACCTGCCAATTCTATGTAGATTATTTCATATTTGGGGCTAGATTTATTATTGCCGACGAATTTGGGGCTTGATTTAGCATAAGCGATGATTTCAGGGCTGGATTTTAGGGCAGCAATCACCGGCGATTTTTAGGGCTCGGTGAAATTTGGGGTTGAATATGAAAGCTATTTTTTTAACTAAGAGGGTTTAATTTAGGGGACATGATATCTTCGTCTTTCCACATGAACGTTTTTTATGGTGGGAAACTTTATGCTACTTACTTGTAACAAAATGCAAGTTATGGAATGAAAGTGAAATGAGTGGGAAACTATATGGTATTTAAGTGTAATTTACCCTTATATCAGTACCTTAAATCTTCCATATTTTGAAAAATAGTCACCCAAATCCTGGAAATTCCAATTACGTCCCGAACTCTTAAGCTGTTTTGAAATTAGTCCCTCATATCATGGAAAATTCTATTACGTCCCAAATTCTTAAGCTATTTTAAAATTAGTCAGTCAAACCAATAATAGAATTAGCAATTAAAGGTATTAGTTTGAAACAACTTATGAAAATTGAGGGACCTATTAGAAGTTTAGATGATTTGAGGGCCTATGTCTAATTAATACTTTTACTCTTGATTGGAAGGGACCAATTTCAAAATAAGTTAAGAGTTGGGGAACCTAATAGCAATTTTAGTGTTTTGATGGAGAAATTTCAAAATAACTTATAAATTGAGGTATAATAGCAGTTTTTATGATTTAATGGACTAATTTCAAAAAAATGAAGATTTAAGGGACTAATGCAAAAGACCCACAATAAAATAAGGCTTTTCTTTCCTAGAAATTTTTTAAAGTGGATCCTTCTACAGAAATCAGGTCTGGATTAGAATGAGTTTATATAAGGGGGTCGCACAATTAAAAGTACCTTCAAATTATTTAGCTAATTAATATCATTCATGATATGAGTTTATATAAGGGGGTCGCACAATTAAAAGTACCTTCAAATTATTTAGCTAATTAATATCATTCATGATATCCACCGAGTGAAGAGTTTTGACTAGTGAGTTATAGAATATCTCTACAATCAAGGATGTAAAAGGATCTCTACTCATCTTTAATTATCAATTTATACATAACTTATCTTTAAACATAGGCTCACTTTAAGTTGCGTTGTTAAAAAATAGGGGTTTTTGCTTTTGGACCCATTTGTTTACTCCCATTTATCTTTAAACCCAAGTACTATTATTTGTATCTTTAAGCTCAATTCATTTTTTGTATTTATTTTTAAACTCAATCTTCAAAATACTATATTTTCACCACTTGTTTTTATATTTTGGAGATTGGGTTTAAAGATAAATACAAAAGATGAATTGGGCTTAAAGATAGAAATAATAGTACTTGGGTTTAAAGATAAATGGGAGTAAACAAATGAGTCTAAAAGTAAAAACCCCAAAATAACTAGTAAGTAAGGGGCGGCCCAGTAAGTCACATGAAAAAACCGTGTCGCTCGTGGCGGGCTTGAATTTGATTCCTATGTACGCGAAAGGCGCGATAAAAAAAGTAAGCACACCAGTTTGGCCAAAATTAAGGCCCGACTACGCTAGGCGTGTTTGTCAAATCAAACTTCACTAGTGTGTACCCATGCAAATCACGACCTTCTATTTTTTTAAGCATTGTATTTTGAACCAGTCTTCCTCTAAAGTTTAATGCATTTAATTTGATTATTGTAGGTTTAAAATTAGAAATCATATCTACTGCTCCATATATTGAGGAGGACCCAAATATACACTGTTCTTGCTATAGGTATTTACGAAGTTGAACTCCCGTGAAGTTTAAAAATATGCTAAACTTCACGGGACTTGAGTTCAACTCCCATGAAGTTTCATAATTTTTTTTTTAAAAACCGACTTGGCTTCAGCGACAGGACTAAAACCTGGTCGGTTTTTAAATTTTTTTGCAAAAACGGTCATTTTTTAAAAATAAATAGTGAAAGGGGTTGGTTTTGAAATTTTGTCCTATAAAAAAAAACACGCCCTATTTCTGGGCGCGCCTCTTACCTTTCTTTTCCAAAAAAAGAGTCCTAAAGGTTCTTCTAGGGTTTTCCCCAAAAGATCTCTAGATTTCTATCTCTCTTATTCGGAATCATCGAACTCACAACATGAAGGTGAATCCTCCACTTATGTTCTTCTACTAGTTTCTCCTAAAATTACCTTTTTTTTATACTGATGATCTTGATGTCGCCGTGGTTTCGAATTGAAACAGATTGCAGTAGAGGGGTGTATGCATGGAGAGCTCGATAAAGTCTATGAGACGCTCCAGCAGTTGGAGAAAGCGGAGAACACCAAGATTGATCTTCTAATTTGCTGCGGGGACTTTCAGGTATGATTTTGGTGAGCAATCCACGGAGAAATCTTGCTTTCCCGTCCCAAGTCTAGATATTTATCTCGATTAGCAGTCCACGGCGATATCTTGCTTTCCCGTCTCAAGTTTACATATTTACTAGAAACGGATGAAATAATTAGCTATTTGAAATAGAAGACTGTAACAGCTCAATGAAGAATACTGATAGGTCCGTAACCAGTAATAGTGTTTACCATAGCATCAATCATAATTCTTGAACACGGTAAGTCTCTTCATTGAGAAGAATAAGGTGCGTAAAACGGCTAAATTTGATCAATGTTTTAGAATCATTTTAAATTTGCCGTGTTTGGGGATCATCCGATGCATTTTCACAAACCCATATGCTGCACTTAGGGGATAGGTTGTTTTTTTTAAATGAGCTTAGAATCTCAGAGGAGAGCGACCAGCGTGCATTTGGTTCACTGATCAATGGAATATATTTTTTACGTTTGATTTAGTGGTTCTCATCCTGATCTCAGTTTCTTTGTTCCTATCTGTTGATTTTAGCTTTTGCTTTATTCCCAAGATAAAGCCATAAAACCACAAGATAAGTTGATTTCAGTGTATACAATGATTGTCATATCCTATTATGCTATTACTAAAAATGCTTGTCTAAACGCTCGCGCATCTCTATTTTAAGTATATGTTTATGCAATCTCTCCTTGTTCGGAATATGGTCTACTTTTATACGTTCTTGCACCAAAGAAAATTTCCACAATCTAGTCTGTGGTTAAGGCTTAACCTTATTCACATCCTTGTGCCAAATCTTGTTTTATGCTTTCATCCATTCTTCTAGAGTCCAAACCTATATTCTGTTTTCTTAAATCATGCTTCTGTATGGAGCATTAATCAATGAGTTGCTTGGTTTGTGAGATTTGTAACTCGCTATTCTTATATATAACCTTTTGTTTCTTCCTTGTGTGTTTTGCATGAATTGAACTTTCAGATACTTCTTCACTGCATTACTTATAGTTAAAAACTTTTTCTGGCAGGCTGTTAGAAATGATGGCGATCTGAATAGCTTAAATGTCCCACTAAAGTATCGAAGTATGAACTCATTTTGGAAGTACTATTGTGGTCAAGCAGTTGCTCCATATCCCACGATATTTATTGGTGGGAATCATGAAGCGTCAAATTACCTGTGGGAGTTGTAAGTTAAATAGCTTTTCTACATTACCAAAATATTTGTCAGAACTAAATGCATCCTGGATAATGTATATTTGTTTCAGAATTTCTAATTTTAGTTTACTTTCATATTCTATTGAAAGCTTCATGTATTCCTTGCGTCATGATGTTGATTGAGGAATTATTTTTAATAGGAGAATTTGACATGCTGTTGTGCCTTGCAAATACTGGTCAAACTTTAAAGATACTTCAGTTGAGATGGTTCAAAGGAGAATAAAATTGTTTGAGCATGCAGGATAATAATATTCTGTTAATCGTATAGCCCTCGAACTAGCATAGGTTTGGAAAAAAAATTCCGCAAACCTATGCCTCAGTAAATTTTGTTATCTTTGGGAGAACCTAACCAGTGGTCATGAACTATCGAAAAGACTTCAATGTCAAAGTTGTTTCTACTGTCAAACTGAAATGCATAAGCACATGTATAGATTCAGCAATATAGAATCAAGGAAGCCTTTTAACCAAAAGGGATTCTGAATTCTTAGTTGTTGTTGAAACAGTATCTCTCATAACAGTTTTATGTGTATACACACACACACATATGTATATATATATACACACATATGTATGTATATATATACACACACATCTACATACATATGTACACACACACACATACATACATATGTATATATATACACACATATATATATATATATATATATATATATATATATATGAGAAAAATAGGTATGCTTGGTAGTGAGGTGTCTCATTCCCATCCACTCATTGTCATTCCCAACAACTCCCCAACCCATGTGAGTGTGGGCCCTGATTTTAATGAGTGGAGGGGAATGTGACACCTCACTACCAAGCACCATTTTTGTGCTTGGTACCAAGCATACCCATTTCTCTCTCTCTCTCTATATATATATATATATATGTATGTATATGTATATACACACACACACACACATACATATATATGTATATATCTATACACACACATATGTATGTATGCATATGTATATATATATATATATATATCTTACACACATATGTATGTATACATATGAGCCTCCTTAGATCGAATCTAAGGTTGCACCTTCAAAATTATGTTATATGCAATCAATTTTACTTCGTTTACTCCGTTCATTTTGATCTAATATTTTGGATGGTGTATAAAGGAAAATTAGGCATATTAGGTTGTAGCTAGGGGTGTCCAAAAAGCCCGGAGCCCGGGCCCGGCCCGGTGTCCGGCCCGGGCCCGGAAACCCGGGCAAAACCCGGGTCCGGGCTCGGGCCCGGCCCGGGCCCGGAAGGCCCGACCCGGCCCGGCCCGGCCATAACGGTCACAAAGGTGACCGTTGCCCAGCCCGGCCCGGGCCAAATCTGGCCTAACGGCCAGATTTGGTCTTTTGACCGTTTTGCCCCTTAAAACGGTCAAAAAACGGCTATTTTTCGAGGGTTTTTTGGTCATTTACCTAGGGGGCTGCTTCTATAAATAGAGGGGGGGTTTCAATTCATTTTCTCACAACAAAACTCATCTATTTCTCTCTCTACTACTCTCTTATACAATCTTATACTATCTCATACTAATATACTATCCTATAATCTTTTGTATTTTCTAATACTTCCAACAAATGGCTTCTGGGTCTGATTATGAAGAGCAACATGCAACTCCTACCGATCCAGAGATGAGTCCTCCTACAACAACTCCTCATCCTACCGGTGTTAATCCTGAATCTGGTGGCGACGAATCTACGGCACCAAGAGCTCCAAAAAGGCCGAGGTCTGATGTATGGAATTTTTTTGAGAAGATAGACGTCACCAAGGATGAACACGGTAGGATCATCTCTCAGAATGCGAAATGTGCGTTGTGCGGCCAGATATTCAAAGCTCATCATAAGAGCGGCACCAACCATCTCAAACGGCATATTGAAAAACACAACAAAGGCCAAAATCTACAAGGTGATATCCGGCAGTCTATGCTTTCCCAATCATCCTCTTCAGGTACCCTCGGCAGTTGGAATTATGACGCTGCCCGAGCCCGGAAATGCGTAATCAGGTTTATTGTTCTTAAAAACCTTCCTTTTAAATTAGTAGAAGATGATGAATTTGAAGATTTATTTAGAGATGGTTTTTATCCTGCATTTACAAAATTTTCTCGTCAAACCTGTCAACGTGATATTTTAAAATATTATGTTGAGGAACAGGGAAAAATAATTTCTTATTTTAAAAATTTAAACTGCAAATTTTCTTTAACTTCTGATATTTGGTCATCTAGAGTGCAAACTGGTTATTTATGTATAACAGCACACTGGATTGATGAAAGTTGGAAAATGTTTAAAAGAGTTGTTTCTTTTATTGCAATTGAAGAGTCACACACTGGTATTAATGTTGCAAATTTAATTGTTGAAGAACTTATGAAACTAGAAATTGATCAAAGAATATTTACTCTTTCACTAGATAATGCAAGTAATAATAATGTAGCTGTTGATTTTCTGAAAATAACTTTGTCATTGCCATGTCATGGTGAGCTTTTTCATGTTAGATGTATCTGTCATATTTTAAATTTAATTGTTCAAAGTGCATTTTCTGAAATTAAACCCATGATAGAAAAAGTTAGAACAGTTACTAATATGCATAATGCTTCTGAAATGAGAATTAAAAGATGGAAACAATGTTGTAAAAGAAAAAATTATAAGCCTAGACTAATTCCAAAAGATGTTGACCATAGGTGGAATTCCACCTATGCAATGTTATCTGTAGCAATAGAATATAAAGAAATTATAAATGATTTTATAAATTTTTATGCTTCTAGTTCTAGCTCTGGTAGTGCTTATGGAATAACTGAAGATGAATGGACAGTTATATGTAAATTAAATGAGATGTTACAAGTTTTTTATGATGCTACTATGTTATTATCTGGTTGTTATTATCCAACTATTACTTTAGCTGCTTTACAAATTTTAAATATTCAAAAAAATTTTACAAAATATCGTATGGATGATATTTTTGGAAGTATAATTTTTGAAATGGAGAGTAAATTTAATAAGTATTTTAGGCCTATTCCTCATATTTTTGGTATTGGTGTTCTTATTGATCCATGCTTGAAGGAAATTGGCCTTCGAAGTTTGTTACAATCATTGTATGGTGGACAGATTATAGACTTAGATGATGGATCCACCCTTACTGCTACTACTCATTATTTAGCTATTAGAAATTATTTTCAAACCTTATATGATGAGTATGCAGCTAGATATGGTGTAGCTACACAACAGTCTTCAGCTTCGGCACCTTCAGCTTCGAGCACAGGTCGAGGTAAAAGTGTAAGTTTTGATAGGTATGCAATGGTAGCTGAACTAACTGGTGGATCTGGAACTTCATCAGGATTAGATGTTTCTGAAATAGATGAATATTTTTCTGCTTCTTTAGTTAGATGTCAAGGAAATGCTTTAGATATTTTGCAATGGTGGAAAGTATATGGATCAGTTTCATATCCTATACTTTCCACCATGGTTCGTGACTTACTATCAGTGCAGGTTTCGACTGTAGCCTCGGAATCCGCTTTCAGCACAGCAGGACGTTTGATCGACGACCACAGGACATGCTTAGATCCGTATACTGTACAAGCGGTGATGTGCTTACAGGATTGGTGGAGATACGAGAAGCGAACACAAGGCATCGAACGGATTGCTATGATTGAAGATAAATTTGAAGAGTTGGGACTAGCAGATAGATATAATGATTAGATAATATTCATAAAATTGTAATTTTGTTTTCTTAGCTTTAAATTTGAATTAAATTATTTCGAAAAAAGTTGCAAATGATAGTGATATGGGTGAGTAGGTGCCAACCTAGTTGGGATGTACTCATCTATTGTGATGCGACGAATTTCGAAATAAATTTATACTTGTAAAGGATTTGTAAAGGATTTACCGATTATTAATAAAGAAGTTATTTTTATCATTTTTTGTACTTGTAATTTATGTCATTTCATTTCAATCTATTAATTAAATTTATGACATTTTTTATAATAATTTATGGTTTATGATTTTGTTAAAATTTAAAAAAAAAAATTTCTAAAAAAATCAAACCGGGCCGGCCCGGTGTCCGGCCCGCCCGGGCCCGGGCCCGGCCCGGACCACCCGGGCCCGGGTCCGGGCTTGGGTTTTGCCCGGCCCGGCCCGGCCCGGATGGACAGCCCTAGTTGTAGCCACTCATGCATCAAGTGATTTGTAAAATTAATGGTTTTACAATAATAAAACTAAAGCGACGTGTTAGAAGTATTGAAATATCATGATTTTTATTTTATAAATGTTTTAAGACATTTAGATCATGATGAATGAAGCGGATCGTCCATTGAAATAGCCCGATCCATGCATCGAGAGGTGCATCCTTATATTCAATCTAAGGTGGCTCCTTAGAAACATATTTCCCTGTATACACACACACACACACGAAGAACAAAAGTGTTTAGGTTTTGCAAGGAATGAAGTGTTAGCCGTATGTCTCTCCTTTTGTATCCTTTGGCTTTGGAGCATACATATCTCAGCCTTAACCAGATGGAAATTAATGTTGTATGATCTGAAAATAAAGGTCACATTTTGAGAATTATGAATAAATTACCAAGAATTATGTGTTAAGGTGTTTAGGGTACCTATTATATATATTCAGCTATGTAGAATCAATGTAGACTTTGACTCAAAAGGGATTTCAGAATGCTTACATGTATAGATGTGAAGGACAAAAGTGATTAGTTTTGGTAAGGAATGGAGTGTTAGCCTATGGATCTCTCCTTTCTTTCCTTTAGATCATACGTTCTTTTAGTGCTAATTAGATTGAAAATTAATGTTTTAGGATCTTTAAAATAAAGGGCACATATTGACAACTTTAATAATTACTGGATGGATTATATGTTAAGGTGTGTCGTACACCTATACAATAAAAATAGATAATGGCTTCTCGGAAGATATAAGACATTGAAAAGCCTTTGACATTGATCATAGGTTCTTGTTATTTGAGCTTCTTGATTTGTATGCTTATCAAATTGTGCAAAATATGGCTTTACATTCTGGCAAAATATGGCTTTACTTTTCTGATTTGTATGCTACATCTTGAAGTTTAGTGGATGACTGTAGAGATATGAGAGAGAAGAATGATTATGATATGAGAATTGAGATTAAAGGACCACCTTTATTTCTGTTTTAATTAATAAAAAAGACTCTATTTTAAACCTTTTCAATTTTTTAATTCCTTGAGAAGATACAATATTTGTTAGTTAAATAAGTACTGACATCTGCCATCTTTTCTCTTACCAATTTTAGCTTTTGCATGCAATGTCCCATATGTATGTTGTAGTAGAGTAAATGGATGCAGACCATTGACTAACACAGTTACTCATGAATCCATGGCAGCACTAACCAAGTAGTCATATGTAAGATGACTAACTGGCTTATAACAGTACAAGTCAGATCTACACAAGAACTCAGATAAAGGTGCTTTAAAGTGTTAATAAATTTGCGTTGTTGATCTCTACCTACACTTTTGAAGAAAAATTGAACGTAAATGCAGATCTGCATGGAATGATGAGCAAAACATGAAGTAACATAACAAGGCAAGCCATAGCAGGAAAGGGAAATCTAGGCATTGATAAGAAGAGATGTCAAAGCACAACTTCTAAAAAATGAGAAATCCTCGTGGTGTTTACATCATGTGGTTATCTTCCTCAGTTGTGAAGGAAGTGGACAACTGAGTATCAGGTTACCTATACAGGTCTAAAGCTTTATGCTTTAGTAGAGACTTTGTTTCTAATACCACTTATTAATCAAAATTTATTCCTTTATTAACAGCTATTGCTGTAAAACTTTAAGTGAAGCCCAAGTCTATAACAACCTCATTGGAAATAGTTTCTGCTACGACGCCAACTAATTTTGCTTTGGAGCTTATAGTCTTCAGGTCTGCACTGTCAAGCCATCCTAGCGAAGGCCCACCGATCGCACAAAGATATGAAAGATAAAGTAGTGGGGTTGTTGATGACTAGGTTCTGAGGTGACAAGACTTTTTTTTTCTATAAGTTAATAGAAGTGATGACCATGTGCATGAATTAACATTGTTTCTCAATCGAATATGAGTATGGTGCTTGATATGCGGGGTAACCAATTAGATATAGAAGACAGGGTGCCACTAAATTTACTTGATCTTGCCTGGTTATTATTTAACGACTTTGGTTTCAACTTTAGAAGTAGTAATAAAACCATAAATGTGTAATGGCAGTTAATGAAATAAACAATCAAAATTCAAAAGTAATTGCACCTAGCTGGATTGATGAGAATAGAGAATTCCTGTGACTTTTATAAATGTAATATTGGCCAATACCAATGAGAATAACGGATCTAGGTCTTTCATTTTTCAAAAATAAAACAGCTTTCTTTGAGATGTAAATACATTACATGAAGGAAAAACTTGAAGAATCTATAATGAATTCATTTTTTAAATGATATCTATAATGATTTCATACCTTAGAACGAACAGGAAGTACATAAGTATTTGAGATTTACTTACAAAATTTTGCAATGATTAAAGATGATAGTATAGTAACTAGATATAGCTTTTGAACAACAGAGCTGGCGGATTAAATATTGTTTTGTTTCATACACAAATTACTAAAAAGACACATTGTCTTTTTTCAAATTTATATGTTCTTTATGTGCACCGATCAGGTTGTGCTCCTAGGAAAGGCTAAAATCTGGGTCATTTTAATAATTTTATCGGTATGTTAAAAACTTACAATTTTCTAGTTTAAACTATGCATGCATAAACCTTATCTTTATCTAGATAATTAAGGAAACAGTTACCTTATTGTTTTTTAATTTAGTTTTCATTAAAAAACTAAGTCTAGCAGTAAATCCCCACCAAGGCTTCATTGGGTGTTGCTCATAGAATGGAAGAATAGGTCATACATGGAGTTGGGATGTAGATCTAACTTACTAAGTGATAAGACCATCTCTACATGATAAAAGGACTTACATGTTTTTGTGATGAAATAAATGCTGAAAACATTGTATTGGTTGAAACTGATTTCATTTGAATGCAAAGGAATATCCTCTTATGCCCCCGAGGATAGATTATTACGAGCCATACTTGGCATTCAGGTATCCACTACAAAAGTAACTGCTCTAAAACTACCCGTAGATGGAAGAGGACGAGTTATTGATGTGCGATGGATCCAAAAAAGGGGGTTCCAGTTATAATCCAGAAAGGATTTGTGAATATATTTAAACGTGAAATGCAAGTGGGTGATAAAGTAGCTGGAAGACATGGTAATAAATGTATAATTTCAAACATTTTGTCTAGACAAGATATGCCCTACTTGCAAGATGGAACACCTGTTGATATGTTCTTCAATCCATTAGGAGTACCCTCACAAATGAATGTGGGATAGATATTTGAATGTTCACTCGGGTTAGCGGGGGATTTGCTAAAGAGATTATAGGGTAGCACCTTTTGATGAGAGATGTGAGCAAGAAGCTTCGAGAAAAACTGGTGTTTTCTGTCGGAATAGGAGAGCATTTATCTTGGGGTGGGCTTACTACTTAGATTCTTTGAGCAGTTATTAGCTCCGCATTTGAGTATCTAGTGTTTACTGTGGACTCGATAATTGGTACACCAGAGATGGTCCTTCTCGATCCTCTCGTACTAGGGAAAGGTCCTCTTAATGCTCTAACGCCTCACCGGATATGGAACGAATTGTCTCACAACATTCTGAATCCAGCTCTCATATCACTTTAATGGGCGAACAGCCCAACCCTTAGAACATGCTACAACCCCAAATGACGAAGAGCCGACATCGAGGTGCCAAACCTTCTCGTTGATGTGAACTCTTAGGGAAGATCGACCTATTATCCCTAGAGTAACTTTTATCCATTGAGCGATTTCCCTTCCACTCGGCACTGTCAGATCACTAAGGCCGACGTTCGTCCTTGCTCAATGGGTGAGTCTTGCAGTCCAGCTTCCTTATGCCTTTGCACTCGAGGGCTAATCTCTGTCCAGTTCGAGGAAACCTTTGCACATCTCTGTTACCTTTTGGGAGGCTTATGTCCCATAGAAACTGTATGCCTGAGACTATCCCTTAGCTCGTAGGTCTTGACATAAGGTTAGAATTCTAGCTATTCCAAAGTGGTATCTCACTGATGACTCGAGCCCCTCCGTAAGGAGACCTTCTCTGCCTTCCACCTAAGTTGCACAGGGGCCTAAAGTTATTCTCAGGGAATAGTGAAGCTTCATAGGGTCTTCTTATCAGGTAGTCTGTATCTTCACAGACGTGTCTATTTCATCAAGCCTCTCTCTGAGGCAGTGCCCAGATCGTTATGCCTTTCGTGTGGGTCGAAACTTACCAATAAGGAATTTCACTACCTTAGGACCATTATATAGTTCCTTCACAGGGTTTCGGTCACCGACTCTCCTCTCATCAGGTCACCGACTTCCTTGACCTTCCGCCACTAGGTAGGCGTCAGCCCCCATAGATGGTTTTACGACTTTGCAAAGACCTGTGTTTTTGGTAAACTGTCACTATTATGAGTTATGGGGGAGCAATTGATGTGACTAAAATTGATGATTGATGAAGCAATGTGCAATTCATTACGCTTTTGGATTAGGTGATTGTTTAAACAACAATGCATGGTAAAAGATTTCTTGTTGATTCTTTTGTGGAGAATTTTGAGTTATGTTTTGTTCTGTGAGTAGGCCTTCTTTCTCCCAAAGTTATAGGGCGACTACGTCGATAAACTAATGAACAAAAAAAAACTACAGAAGTTCAAATTACACTAGGAAACAAGGGTTAGTCAATCTTGAGATGTATAAGAAACTATACACGAATTAGACAAGCCATACCAGTGTGAAAATGAAGATCATTACCAAAATCCTCAAAATTTAACAGCGCTCTAAAAAAAGTTTTAAGTGTCTGCTTAAGATGAAGCAGGATAAAAACGCACATTATTTGAGCTATGCGCTCAATTATGCGGACACCTGCTTAATTAGCTAATTTTAACTAAGCATCCACATATTTGTTTATGCAAGTGTTTTTTTTAAATTTTAATTGGGGATTGAACCTGTTTACCTCCAAAACTTGATCCAACTAGCTAAAGTAAAACAAAACTTAGCCGTTATCTTTTCCCAAATATCGTGACTCTTTCTTCTTTGCACTCGTGCATACATAGCGACTGCGACAAGCCTTCGGCCATCATCGTTCATTCCTTAGTTTGATGAAACTTCTTTCTCCAACGATCATGACGAAACTTCTCGTTCGTTATGAGGATGAGGAGGAAAACTAGATGATTTTTCTTTGGGTTATGGACATTTAGTTTTAGTTTAAGTGTTTAATTTAACAACTTTTATTTGAGTATCTAGTTATGTTTGATGTCTGAATTGAACTTTAACTAGTTACTAGTTATTATCTAGTTACTTTTGATGTAAGGATTGAAGTTTTAAGTAGCTAATTGATCGTTAAATTACAATTTTGTTGGTTTTTCATAGTATATTATCTATTTTCATGAATTTTATATATTTTAACATATGATAAATAATAAATATATATTTAAAAAATTCAAAAATGCATAACTTCGCGTAATTCTTTTAATCAGCTGTTAATCCGATTAATCATAAGTGCTCTTGGACTGCGCACATCATAAAACTGTGTTTTTGAACATTGAACTTCAATCTTCGCACTTGAGGTTGGTCTCCTAATAAGATGGCTTCAAATTGTAATTGGAAAATTACATTACAATCTCAAGTTTAGAGAGGAATTCCTTTGAGGACATTCACATTGTTTCTTCTTTCGACCAGAGTCTAGTATATTGTTTGATTGGTATGTGTTCTCATGCATCTCCATCTTGATTATTTATCCCTTTTCGTATTGCATTTCTGTAATTTTTTATACAGACCTAGTCTAGTTTTATTGATCTCATAATTATTTGGAAGTTGATTCATTTTGATGTGCTTGCATGCATCATAGGCTTTAGGTTTCATTGTATCTTCGTAAGCAGTCTTTTAGCACTGCTTTTATTTAGTTTTCACGCATAGGCCATAGGCATTGTCTTGTTAAGAATAGTTGGTTGTTATATAGGTTGTAGTAGGATTTTAACACTTGCATCCTAGTGATCAATCAATCTTTTCCTTTCACAAGCTTTTTTGTCTGTGCTCGCACAGGTTGGTTTGGTTTTTTTGTTTGTATATCTAATTTTTGTTCTTTATGAGTTTTTTTTTATGGCCTTCCCTCTAAAAATTGAATTGTATTGAATTTTTTCTTCTTTAGACTGATAATCCTTCAAAAATAGATAACTTGAGTTGGAGCTTTTCTTTCTTATAAATGAGATATACAATAAGGATGTGAATAATTTTTATATCAAAATTTGAAATTCAAATTAGATGGCTTAACCACCAATCCATCTTTATAATATCCCTCTTTTTCTGTAATGTTCACCAAAAAAAGAAAAAAAAACACTACCTTACTTAATAAGTGTGGATAATTTTTATTTCAAGTTTTTAAATTTAAATTAGGGATGGACACATGGCAACTTTTTTTAGATGCAAGACTAATCATAAATCCCCAAATTTAATTTTACATATAAAGAGGAGATTTAAACCAATTTTTTTATCTCTCCCTTTTATGTATTTTTATTTTTTTTCTTTCATTCATATAATAGCAGATCTAGATTTTCTTATTTATGATGTTTTTCACTTGATCCTCCTGTCCATTTAGGATTTTAGTTCTCATCTTAATTTGGCAATGTTGTAACGATAGTAACCACTAATCTATTCTTCAATAGATATAAGTTTTCACATGTAACCACTGAAATCTATCTTCTATAAAATTTGAAATATGAGTAAATTTCATTACGCACCCAATAAGTTTGGGCGTTTGACACTAAACCCCCTGTACCTTTGAAACTCTCACTAAAGCTCCAAAAACTTTTGACAGAAAGCTTTCAAATAACATTGTTAGTTAATGTGTGATCAAATGATCAAAATATCTTCAATAAATTAAAAAAAACACCCGATGAGCTTTTAGTTTGTTACTTAACATTTTGTATGATTGTCTATTATTTTGAGGGTTCTGTATGTAACTTTTACATTTTTAGGAGGTTATTTCTAATATTTGGGATTTTAAAAGGGGTTGTTTATAATTTTCATTTTTATGGGTTGCAATTTGTAGAATTTGAAATTTTTTGGCCGTTCTTTGTATTTTGTCAATATTTAGGGTCATCTTGCAGTTTTTAGATTTTTCAGAGTTTTTTTTTTACAATTATAGAATTTTTAGGAGTTTATCTATAATTTTTAGAGGCCTTGAGGGATAATATTCGACAGTGTAAAATGATGGAGTAATGCCCTTATGGGGTTAAGTGAAATAAATCAAAAATATTTTGGTGGTTTCCTAAAATTCCAAAACTTATTGGGGGTTTTAAAAAATTTGCGCTAGTGCCTATGACTAAACTTATTGGAGGTTTAGTGAATTTTATCTTATAAAAAATAAAAAAGAGCTATTTGGGGATTTTGAAAGTTAAGACTGACAATGAACCATTAATCTGTTCTTTGTCTATAAAAGAGAAAAGAATTAAAAATGTGATTATTAAATTTTTAATTATAGATAATTATGATTTTGATTAGGATTGTAAAGTATTTGACTATAATTAAAATTTTCTAATTCGGAATAGATTTAATTTGATGGGGATTTTAATTATGGATAGAAAAGTAAACCCACTATATAAGAATTCTAATTTTAATATTAAAACAATATATGACATGTTATTAAAATAACATATGGCATGTGACATTATTTTGCACGCTTAGGTGGCATTGTTTTATGCCTTTAGGAGTATCGCCAATTTCTCATTATGTATAAGGGGATGACACGTGTCAATTTTTTGTGCATTTAGGAGATGCCACAAATTTCATGGGGCTAGTTGTTGAATTTGCAAAAGCTGATTGTAAATTTTTTAAGGGGATATTTGTAATTTTTGAAACTTTCAAAGGGTTGAAATTTTTTAAGGGCTTGTTTATAAAATTTCAAGGGGCTATTTATATTTTTTGAATTTTTATAGGATTTTTTGCAAATTTTGGATTTTCTAGGGATTGTGTAATTTTTGGATTATAAAAGGGAAAACTTTTAACTTTCTAAACTGTTTGGTGCTATTTGTAATTTTTTAATATTAAAGAGTTGTTTGCAAATTTATGATATTTTATGGGCCTATTTGGAATTTTAGATTCATCGGGGGTTGTTTCTAATTTTTGGATCTAAGGGATAGTTTGTAACTTTTGGATTTTCAGGGAGTTTTTAGCGATAGGATTTTTAGGGAGTTGTTTGTAATTTTTGAATTGGTGTTATTTGTAAATTTTGGATTTTGAAGGGGGTAGGTGACAAATTTCTAATCTTGAAAAAAGTGGACGACTTTGATTAATAGAATTTTCAAATTATATTTTATTTTGATAAGGATTCTTAGGTAAAGAGATTTAGAAAGGACAGTTTTGATTAATATAATTTTTGTAATAATGGATTATTTTAATTTGATTATAATTCTTAGGTGAAGATATGATTTTGTGTCAACATGTCTTTGATAGGATAGATGGACACATTTGATTAGGATTACCAAATATTTGATTATTATAAAATTTTAATTATTAATAGTTTTAATTTGATGAAGATTTATAATTAGGTGTAAATAAGATAATATGTCCACATGTCATCTTCTGATATGATAGTAAAAGACATGACTATTTTTAATATGACATGTCATATATTTAGATGCCACATATCAGTTTTTTGTTCATTTATGAGAACCACCAATTTCTCATTAGATATGGAGAGATTTTAGAACATCGCAAAGAGTGTCTTTTGACAAACAGTGAGGAGGTTTATACGTGATTAAGAGTCTTAAAAGCCCTATTTTACAATAACCGCATTGTAGAGGATTGTAATGCTCATGAGGGAAACCACACTACAATGAATACTGTCATCCAAGAGATTGATAACCCCAGTTGGGTCAAACTAGTGTGCTATGATAAATGATAGACCTGCTTTAGGGGCATAACTGTTGGAGGTAAGGGCGATAATATGGATCCATGTAGGAATGCTCCATAATGGGATACATGATTTGCACATACACGACTCCTACAATACATTTTCTTCTCAGTGTCAAACCTCGATGATTAGGAAAAGATGGAGATCCTTAGCTTGACTAATGTGTTCCTAGGAGAGGTGATACTAGACATTAGGAAGAGGTATATGGTATAGGATCTGAAATAGATACACTTGAACACTAGAGGGGGGTGAATAGTATTCTTTTAAAATTTATACAAAATATATTATAAATTGCAAAGAAAAATGACAATCCCAGAAATTCACAATCACAAACACAAGGATTTTATACTGGTTTTACCAATCCGGTGTACATCCAGTCCCCAAGCAAATCCCGCTTGAGAGTTTTCACTATGATTTTGAATAAACTTACAAAATCAAACGCAAACCTGACCAATTTGCAAGTCCCTACAAATTGCAACACTAATTGACAAACACCTTGCCAATTTGAACACCAATCTCTAAACCGAGAGATTAACCCTCTCAAACCCGAGAGAAATCCTTGTTGAAGCAAGAACACAATTGATCCTATAAGCCTTGAATGTGTAGTGAAGTGCAGCAGTGGTTTAGGATTCTTTTAACCTCTGTAAATTGCCTAAATGATAGGTATTTGATGAATGTTTAGAGGCAATTTCAGAAACTTCTCTTTTTCACAAAATCTGAATATTTTTTACTTGAAAAATTACACAAAGATCAAAGCTTATGGGTATGTAAGTCTCTGCAATTTTTCTGAACAAATAACCTATTTATAGCCATTGAAAAGACAATTTTTTGAACTTTAAAAACGTTTAAAAACGGCTATAAACAGTCATAAATTTAAACTTTGAATACTAAAAAAACTGTATCTGTAGTCGACTACTATTGACATTAGTCGACTACACTGAGTTCAAACAGACTGTGTATTCAGAAAATTTTCTCAGTAGTCGACTATAATGCTCATTAGTCGACTACACTGTATTTTGACAGAAACTAATAAAATAAAATTTGAGTTCGGTAGTCGACTATAATGATGATTAGTCGACTACACTGTAAAATAACAGAAACTTATGTTTCTGTCAAACACCTGAGTAGTCGACTATAATCACTATTAGTCGACTATACTGTAAATTGACAAAAACACATATTTAAGACTTATACACAAGTAGTCGATCACTATTCTAATTAGTCGACTACTAAGAGTAAAAATTATGATATAAAATATTTTTATACTTAAGTTTTAACTATATTTCTAATGGTTAACATAGGAGATTTCTATAGTTAACCAACACACTAAGTCTGTGTTAGTGTGTTCTAATTTTGTGTGTGTGCGTGTGTGTGATCAAGGCTTGTACAAAAATTCTAAGTAAAAATAAAATAAAATACATTATCTCATTTGTTCTTCATTTTCTTCACTTCAAAATGCCTTGAAATCAACTTGCACTTTTGTTCTTCATTTTCTTCACTTCAAAATGCCTTGAAATCAACTTGCACTTGTACATATTCTGATATTAAAATCTGCATATAAAAGTTAGTGCACACACTGTATAAATTGTTATCATCAAAACACTATCATGGAGATATGATATTCAACATTCTCCCCCTTTTTGATGATAACAAATAATTTATGTCAAAGTATGTATTTTATAATCAGGTTAAAAACATAATAAAATAACCATACTTACTCCCCCTGCATATATGCAAATTTGAGTCTATAACAGTACATAACATAACTAAACTATAACAGTACATAACATAATTATTTCTTCCCCTTTGTTATCAACAAAAAGATGAAGCTAAACATGACATTATTTCTTCAACATGAGCTAAAACTTCAAACAAATCATCAAGGTTATGAACATAGTCCATAACTTCACCCATCCAAATAGGTAGGCAAAGACTTGCCATAAAGATCAAAAGTTTCACAATGTTCATCACCATGATCTGTTTAAAATATGTAGCACATATATTAACTAACCAAACATCATCATAGATAATTAAACACACAATTAACATACATAACATAGTAGCAACATAAACAAATTACATGTCCTAACAACTCACAACCACATAGTTTTTGATACTTAAAACATAATAATAACTGTTTAAAACTCATCCATAGGCCAAAGGCCTATGATATATATTTATACTAGTCAATGTGAATAGGTTGAGTACTCAAGAGTCACCCCCACTTAGTGGGGTGTTATACCACCATAATGGAGGGATAATGAGGGGGAGGCCAAAGGCCTCCCTCATCTCATAATACTCCCTCTTATCCATCCATTACCTTGGGTTTAGCTTATGAACACTTCAGGGTTCGTAAAGCTAATGGGGTGGATACTTCTGGATTCAGAGTAAACTTGTTTGCCTCGTTAAAACCTTAGCTGTGGAAAACCCAGTGGGAAAAAACCATCAGCCTAAGAAAAAAGAGTACAACCCATAGGTTACTTCCCCTGAACCATACAAGCTTCAGGCTTGTAGGTCTTTCAGATGTCTCATCCCTATTCCTTTTATAAGTTTTACAAAAGTACATCTAGGCAGAGTCTTAGTGAACAAGTCAGCTAAATTATTACATGATTGGATCTGTTATATTTTAACTTGCTCCTCCTCTTGAAGATCGTGCGTCCAGAAAAACTTGGGAGATATGTGCTTCGTCTTGTCACCCTTGATGAAGCCAGACTGAAGTTGAGCAACGCAGGCTGCATTGTCTTCAAATATAGTAGTTGGCTCAAGGTCACCAGTCTTCAGGCCGGTAGACACTAAGATGTGTTGAATGACAGAACGAAGCCAAACACATTCTTTGCTGGTTTCATGGATCGCGAGGAGTTTGGAATGGTTGGATGAGATTGCTACAGTGGTTTGCTTGATAGACCTTCAGGAGATGGCCGTACCACCGAATGTAAACACAAATTCGGTTTGTGATTTCTCGATGTGGGGATCAGACCTGTAACCTGCATTTGAATAACCAATTAAGGTGGGAGACCCACCCTTTGGGAAATATAATCCCAGGTCTATAGACCCTTGGAGGTAGCGCAGAAGATGCTTAACTCCATTCCAGTGGCGCTTTGTGGGCGCTGCACTGTATCTGGTTAGTAGGTTAACTGAAAACGCTATATCGGGACGCGTACAGTTAGCCAGATATAATAGTGCTCCAATGGCACTGAGGTAAGGTACTTCAGGACCTAGCATTTCCTCCCCCTCTTCCAGCGGACGGAAGGGGTCGTTCTTTACATCCAATGATCGAACAACCATTGGTGTACTAAGAGGATGCCATTTATCCATTCGGAAAAATTTAAGTAATTTCCGTGTATATGTGGATTGGTGTAACAGGCCTTAAGGTGTTCGATCTGTAAGCCAAGACAATACTTTGTTTTACCTAGGTCTTTCATTTCAAAAGTATTCTTAAGGCTTTCAGATATCTCAGCTATATCTGCAGGAGATCCAATGAGATTTAAGTCGTCGACATAGACGGCTACTATAATGAATCCTGTTCCCGATCTTTTTATAAAGATACATGGGCAGACTTTATCATTTGTGAATCCTTGCGTAGCAAGGAACTCACTTAGTCTGTTATACCACATTTTCCCCGATTGTTTAAGATCATATAATGATCTTTGAAGCCTAACAGAATAGACGTCCCGATGTCTATCTGCTATCTCTGGTGGAATTTTATATCCTTTAGGGAGTTTCATATAGATATCTTTATCTATATTGCCATATAGATATGCAGTCACAACGTCCATGAGCTGCATTTCTAGGCCTTCCAGAGATGAGAGGCTTATTAGGAATCAGAAGGTATTCCCATCCATAACCGGAGAATATGTGTTTTCATAGTCTATTCCCGATCTTTGGGAAAAACCTTGTGCTACAAGCCGTGCTTTGTAGCGCACAACCTCGTTGCGTTCATTTCTTTTTCTGATGAAGACCCACTTATATCCCACAGGTTTTACACTTTCAGGTGTTTGGACTACAGGTCCAAAGACTTCGCGTTTCAAGAGTGAGTCCAGCTCTACTCCTATTGCCTCGTTCCACTTTGGCCAATCGTCTCTGCGTTTACATTCCGCTAGAGACCGTGGTTCGATGTCATCGTCGTATTCAGTGACGTGAACGGCAATATCGAACGCAAAGTCGTCGTCGACGACTATGTTTTTTCTGTCCAGTACCTCCTCAGTACGTACAAAATTTAATGATGTTTCTCCTATTTGTTCCTCTTTAGGGGAATCTAGGAGGGGAGAGGAAGCTGGTCTGAGCTCAGTATCCTGTGTTGGGTTCATCTTTATTTCTCCAGAAATTTTTTTTACGAGGGACTTTGTCCTTCGAACCTGGTGGGCGTCCTCTTTTCAATTGAGGTACAGCCGTTTCTGTTGCCGGCGGATTGCATCCATCTTTGGGGATGTCAATCCTAGCTGGCGTGTTGACAGCAGGGACGTGTGATCTGACAATCTTCTGGTTATCAGTGAATTTATCCGGAAGTAAATGTACTGTATTCTGAAGATGAAGAATCTTCAGGATCTCATCTTCACATTGACTAGTACGCGGATTATAATGAGACAAAGTCTTGGTGTTCCAAAAAATGGTCTTAGAAGCGTCAGGCTTCCTGGACTGTGTGCCAAGTTTGGGAAATGAATCCTCAACAAATTCACAATCATCAAGACGTGCCTTAAATGCGTCACCCGTCTGGGGTTCAAGGTATCTTATTATAGAGGGCGAATCAAACCCTATATAGATACCCAAACGACGCTGTGGACCCATTTTAGCCCTTTGTGGAGGAGCAATTGGGACGTAAACTGCACAACCAAACACTCTTAAATGTGAGATATTCGGAGGTGCACCATAAGCAAGCTGCATTGGTGACAAAATATGGCCACCAGAGGACCGTATTCTGATAAGCGATGCGGCATGCAATATGGCATGACCCCAAGCCTCAACAGGCAACTGTGATTGCATCAACAATGGACGAGCAATCCATTGCAATCTCTTAATTAGAGATTCTGCTAACCCGTTCTGGGTGTGAACATGTGCTACAGGATGTTCAACTTCGATGCCAGTTGCTATGCAATAGTCTTGAAAGACTTGTGAAGTGAATTCTCCCGCATTATCAAGATGTAATTTCTTGATTTGATTATCGGGGAAATGAGCCCGCAACTTAATAATTTGTGCCAATAGCTTTGAAAAAGCTAAGTTGCGGGTGGACAAAAGGCACACGTAAGACCACTTGGTTGATGCATCTATAAGTACCATAAAGTACCTAAATGGTCCACTTGCGGGGTGAATAGGCATACACTTGTGTATATGTTTTTCCAAGACCAATGAGAGAATTTGTGATGTCGGTGAATCTTGTGAACATTTCTCCTATAGTCTCATTTTCCTTCATCTTGAATAATTCAAATCTGTGCACAAGAACAGAAATTTTAGATTCTTTAACTTTATTTGTACCTTCATGAGTTACCTCAAGTGTATGTCAAATATCGTATGCAGATGTGGTCGTTGACACCCTACTGAACTAATTCTTGTCAAGTGCACAAAATAAAGCATTCATTGCTTTAGAATCCAAGTTTGCATTGTTCCTTTGAGATGTAGTCCATTCCGAGAAAGGAGTGGTTGGCTTCTCATATTTCGTTTCCACGACGTTCCAAAGTTCGTAGCCAATTGATTGAAGGTAAATCTTCATTCGGCACTTCCAATAGTTGTAGTTCAATCCATCGAACATTGGTAGACGATTTATTGAGTGACCTTTTTTGAATTGTGAAGTATTTGTCGATGCCATCTTTTACCTTGCTCTGATACCAAATGTAGGATCTGAAATAGATACACTTGAACACTAGAGATTTCTTATGGGGAAAATCCAGCCAGTCCTCCAAAATGCCTCTAGTTGCTTGGAATAATGTTTGTATGGATAGAAAGAAGGGAGGTTTAGGGGTATACTCTGCTACATCTTGGAATTTGGCGGCAACTTTAAAAATCCTATGGCAAATTCATTCAAATAAGGAGTCTCTTTGGATCAAGTGGGTTCATGGGACTTACTTGAGACGAAATGACATATGGAATGTGACAGCTAAAAATAGTGACTCCTGGATGTGGAAACAAATGATCAAAGCAAGAGATAGAGCTGCTCTCTCTTGTGGTGGGATTAACAATCTGTTACAGTTGCTGGAAGTTTGCTGCAGGAATACAAAGTTTCTTATCTCAGCTTTATACCATGATTTGTTACCTGTTACTCAGCAAGTGCCATGGCATTATACTGTTTGGGATCAATTGAGCTATCCTAAACATTCTTTTATAAGTTGGCTTGCTGTCTTGAACAAATTACTTACTAAGGACAGATTGATGAAGAGAGGGCTAATAATTGATGGTTCATGCTGCTTGTGCTCAGGAGCTGAATTGGAGAACAGAAATCATTTGTTCTTTTCCTGTAAATTCTCTTCTGAAGTCTGGAATGGCATAATGAGTTGGCTTCAGTTTACCTGGAGATCATGTGAGTGGGATCATATCTTGGAGTGGTTTTGTACAAAGTTATTCCGGCATTGGTTGCAATCTTTGTAACCTGTTAGTTCTTTGATTTTTTGAAGTTTTTGTATACAATGTATTCAGGTTTTTGATCTCTCAGTGCTTGAGATCTTGATGTATATACATTTCTCCCATTGGTAAATGAATAAAAATTTTTCATTGACCAAAAAAAAAAAATTTATGCAAAGTATATTATAAATTACAAAGAAAAATGTCAATCTCAGAAATTCACAATCACAAACACAAGGATTTTATACTGGTTCCATCAATCCGGTGTACATCTAGTCCCCAAGCAAATCTCGCTTGAGAGTTTTCACTATGATTTTGAATAAACTTACAAAATTAAACGCAAACCTGACCAATTTGCAAGTCCCTGCAAATTGCAACACTAATTGACAAACACCTTGCCAATTTGAACACCAATCTCTAAACCAAGAGATTAACCCTCTCAAACCCGAGAGAAATCCTTGTTGAAGCAAGAACACAATTGATCCTATAAGCCTTGAATGTGTAGTGAAGTGCAGCAGTGGTTTAGGATTCTTTTAACCTCTGTAAATTGTCTAAATGATAGGTATTTGATGAATGTTTAGAGGCAATTTCAGAAACTTCTCTTTTTCACCTGAATATTTTTCACTTGAAAAATTACACAAAGATCAAAGCTTATGGGTATGTAAGTCTCTGCAATTTTTCTGAACAAATAACCTATTTATAGCCCTTGAAAAGATAATTTTTTGAACTTTAAAAACGTTTAAAAACAGCTATAAACAGTCATAAATTCAAACTTTGAATACTGAAAAAACTGTATCTGTAGTCGACTACTATTGACATTAGTCGACTACACTGAGTTCAAACAGACTCTGTGTATTCAGAAAATTTTCTCAGTAGTCGACTATAATGCTCATTAGTCGACTACACTGTATTTTGACAGAAACTGATAAAATAAAATTTGAGTTCAGTAGTCGACTATAATGATGATTAGTCGACTACACTGTAAAATAACAGAAACTTGTGTTTATGTCAAACACCTGAGTAGTCGACTATTATCACTATTAGTCGACTATACTGTAAATTGACAGAAACACATATTTAAGACTTATACACAAGTAGTCGACTACTATTCTAATTAGTCGACTACTAAGAGTAAAAATTATGATATAAAATATTTTTATACTTAAGTTTTAACTATATTTCTAATGGTTAACATAGGGGATTTCTATAGTTAACCAACACACTAAGCCTGTGTTAGTGTGTTCTAATTTTGTGTGTGTATGTGTGTGTGTGATCAAGGCTTGTACAAAAATTCTAAGTAAAGAAAAAGTAAAATACATTATCTCATTTGTTCTTCATTTTTTTCTCTTCAAAATGCCTTGAAATCAACTTGCACTTGTACATATTCTGATATTGAAATCTGCATATAAAAGTTAGTGCACACACTGTATAAATTGTTATCATCAAAACACTATTATGGAGATATGATATTCAACATATGGTATATGCTAGGTTCTTTTTGGTAGACAGAACACTCAAACTTTTAGCTAAACCGTTGGTGTTCATGCTCTGTTGAATTGTAGAGATGATTTTACTCCATAGATAGTTTTTCATAATCAAACTTGTTGACAAATAAGAAGGCAAAGAAACTAGAAGGAGCTCAGACGAATAAACAATCAAAGCGATTCTTCTTTCTTCCGACCTCCTCTCAAACCAACATGTAAAGCTTGATTCTTATAAGCTGGAAGAGTCACCAGTGATTCAGTGAGCTGGTATAAAGCTACACACACAGACTGTGAGGTTTTATTTAGCTGGTTCTGTTAGAAGATGCAGCCAATGTAAAAGTTGTCACAAAACTTTAATAAGAATCCATTTGTTTGAGATGAAGATTCCTGGTGATTATACATATCCTAATTATTGCTTGAATCTTGTTTTCCTTCTTTTAGTTTCATAGAGATACATGTATTAATCCTGTTGGCCTTCTTGCTAGGTACTATGGAGGATGGGCAGCACGTAATATATATTTCTTGGGCTTTGCGGGAGTTGTAAAGTTTGGCAACATTCGAATTGCAGGATTGTCTGGAATTTATAAATCAGGGAATTACAGATTAGGCAAGTTCATGAACACATTTCCAAGCTGCAAAGCTATAGTTCTTTTATAATTCATATGTCTTTGTTAACTTTTGGAAATCTGTATTTATATATCATTTTGATAAGCATTCTCTTGTTTACGACCTTAAATATTTTTTTTTATTCATTGCTGAATGCTGAATGCTCTGCGTTTTCCTTAAAGCTGTGAGCCTTTGTGGGTTCATACAATTAGCTTATGGTATTAGTTAACTATACTTTTAAAGTTCGGTATGATATTCTTCTAGACAAGGTAGTTGTTGATTTGACGGAGGATATGGACTTATTAGAGATGACTAGAGTCTAGAGAAGTGCAATTCATGTAGCACCTCAAAATATTTGGCATTAAATGCTTCATTATTGTTTACTATTGCTTTGATAATTTGCTGCTTGGAATTGTCATAATATCTCATGTATTTGGTGCAGGACACTATGAGCGGCCTCCATACAATGATAGGGATATTCGATCTGTTTACCATGTGCGGGAATATGATGTGTTTAAGCTCAAGCAAGTAAAAGATCCCATAGATATTTTCATGTCGCATGATTGGCCTCTTGGTATTACAGAATATGGTAACTGGGAGAAGCTTATTCGAAGTAAACCCCATTTCAAGGAAGAGGTAGTTTAATTGTTTCACGTCACGTGGATAGAATAGTGCGTAAATGTCAAAATCTCAGTTGATAACTTGGTGGATACATTAATCTTTCATGTATAGGGAAATTTGTTTAGAATCTTTGTCAGAACTCCATCGTATTCCATCCAATGGCTGAACATACCTATTTATCTTGCATTCTTGCTCAACAAACTGAAAATAGTTTATGAACAAGAGATTCAATGTTCCAGAGAAGTCGTTTCTGTTCAGATTCGCAGAAAGTATGCAATTTCAGCTGTAATTAAATATGCCATGTTATGCACATGTAAAAATCTTTGAAATGTTTTGAGTTTCTATTTTCTAGATTATTTAGATCTGTAGATCAAGATAAACAGTCCTTGAACTCCTCACAGTTTATTTTAAGAATTAGTTGTCATCTGTAGATTTCCCTATATGTAGCGAAAGTTGCGTTTGAAAACTTGGTGCAGGACACCAGCCCCTTTTCCTTTAAGAAACTATTATTTTTTTTCCTTGTACTAGTAGTATGCTCGTTTTGCTAAATAGAATTAATTGTATGACTAGATAGTATACTGTTAGGATGTGCTTGTTTTTGAGTCATAATTTGTGCTGAAGTCTTCCTATCACAAGCGTCTCGTCAAGTTAGGATTCTCTCCTCCCCCATCTCCCACCCCAACCCCAAATATAAAGCTATAGAACTTGAAATATTTTCTATCTTCTACTCTAATCTCTTTTTTGACTTTTCAATTCCTCTTTAACTGAATGCTTATTTGAGTTGATAATGGTTTGGCTTCAGTCTTTAATAAGTGATATTCACCTCACTGGATGTGCTTTTGTTAGTTCATTAGATTATATATTTCGCCTTAATATATAGTATATCAAGGAGGGATTTTAGGGACTTCGAGTCCAGACCAAAATCTGATTTTCTTACAAGA
>NC_033796.1:67658597-67681696 GCF_001876935.1 Asparagus officinalis
AACTGCTAAAATATAAAACTATTATGGCTAAAGGAGTCTTTCCAATTCTACTTAAGAGGGGGCTACATTAAACTACGGAACATTTGAGGGGCTTATGTCAGGGGGGGGATCCGAACACTCCATTTACTATGTTCAATCGCGTTTGCACCTCAGGTTAATGGTCCTTAAGCTACTAATAATTAGGTTATATGACCTGCTATTGAAGCGTAGTAATAGGGAACCAATCAATGGGTTCATCTAGGCTTGAGGTGAATAAGTTATGGAAACTCTTTTCTTCAATTCCTTGGTAATTGCTCCTAGATCAGAATGCAAATGATGATCATGGAGCACTTTAACCATCTCAGCATATTCCTCTAAAAAGACGCATTGTAGGTTAACTGATTTTAGCATCAATCAATCAGTGATAAAATAGGCCTGCAATAAAATGCATACTGGGTCTTTGAAACAGTTCTAGTCATCTATTGATAAATCAGTTTACGTTTAACAAGAAGATCTAGATTTCAAGGCTATCTTAATCTAATACGACTTCTTCCGGTTACTTTTTGCTGTTATAGGTGAAATATCTTTGTTATGGTTTGGATCTTGTTATGCTTCACAAGCTTCACATATATAAGAAAGGGCTTAATTATCATGAAACCTCAAGTTTTGCCACTTATTAAGAAACCACATATCTTGTCCTTTTATTACAAAATTCCTGTCTCTAAAAAACTGTAAGTTTCATTATGTACTAGTCCAATGCATATTTATATTCCAAATCTGCCCTCTCTTTCATCTTAACATTTTCTATTCTCTCCCACTTTTCCTTAATGATAAAAATATGCTGCAGTTTTCCTCCATGATAAAACTGAATTATGTGTATCATCCAGCAATTATTAATCTAAATTAATTACAATATGCTTTCGCTGGATATAGTTAAGACTTACTGCAAATCTACGCTGGTTATATTCATTGAAACATTTCATTTAGTATGTATTTTGCATGACTAACATAAGTTATTTTCTTTGAGAACAACACCTCAATGGCACCTCATCACACTAGAAAGCACCCATAAATGACAAAGAAAGCATGAAAGCTTCAGAAACGAGCAAATTACACCAAGTAGAAACTAAAACCAAAGGGTTTGAACTTTGAAGAGATTACCGTTGCCTGGATTTGATGTGATGCGAGGGGGAGGGAGTTTTGCATTACTTGGAGTAAGAAGAAAAGCCTTGTTGAGGGGTATTTGAGAGAAAAAAATAAGTGTGCCTTGCACATGCTGTTTGAAATGGAACTTAACAGTTTTTTTTAATGTCAGCGGGTTTTGTAATAAAAAGATAATGGTAGGGAGTCTGTCAACAAATTGTCAAACTTGAAGGGAGTCATAATAATTATCCTATAAAAAATTAAGAGCATGAAAATTTGTATCCTCGCGTATAGAATATTATCCTCAGAATTTTATTGTTCTTTCTATGTTAGAAAATTATGTTCATCTTTTTATTATTTAATTAGAATGGAGTTTGAGTTCTTGCTTAGACACTGTCATAATTTCAGTATTATCCAAGCCTTTTCACATAAGAGTTTCCTGTAGAACATCTAAGTTGTTGAAACCAGCACATCATCCTCACGGACATTAGAAAACAGCCTAAAGTCTATAAATTGCCAGAGAATAATCATAAATTTCGATCAGCTGTCTAACCTGTCACGTATACTGTAAATTCGTGCAAAATTCTGTAACAAGGCATTTAGTGAAAGCGGGCCCTTACTAGGAATGACAGATCACAACATGGGTTAATCTGTAGAGAAATTTAGCTCTCTTATCATACGGTTTCAGGTCATTACTCATGGTTGTAGCATGTTATATCTGCGCGTGATTTACTTAATTAAGCTTTTTTTTTGTACGTCATGCGAAATGTTTTGGGTTTTGATGTTTTTATCTGTGCACCAGTTTTCACTTTATTTCCTCCTCTATTTGTCCTTCTACTTTGTATTGCCGGAGGGCAACGTGTGTTGTAATTCTTTGGAAATTATATTAAGTAGTAAATATGATAATATTCCTATAATTTTCCAGGTTCTGACCAGAACTTTAGGAAGTAAACCAGCTGCTGAGTTATTGGACCAATTGAAACCACATTATTGGTTTTCTGCTCATCTTCACTGTAGATTTCCTGCTATCGTCCAACATGGGGAGGATGGACCAGTCACCAAATTTCTTGCACTTGATAAGTGCCTTCCAGGACGTCGATTTCTCCAGGTAATTGGCGTTTATATGCACTCTTTTAAGTAACAAAGTGTAAGTCTATGCAGCTAATTTTGTCCGAAGCGTGCTGTATTACTTGCTCTATATTTAGGTTGTTGAAATTGAATCAGATCCAGGACCTTATGAGATTCAGTATGATGAAGAGTGGCTTGCAATAACACGAAAATTTAATTGTATCTTCCCTTCAACTCGGAGATATGTGCATCTGGGGTAGGCACTATTTTGTTTCCAAGATTTATCTTTTATTTTTTTACCAAAAGTTGTTAATTTAAAAAATTTCTATAAAATGCAGCAGTAGACAGCTTGACAATGAAGATCACCTTCAGTGGGTGAGGAATAAGTTAAATGCGAGAGGGAAAAAACCTTTTGATTTTGTTCAAACAGTCCCATGTTTTGATCCATCTCAGCCGTTCTCCAGTGATTCAGTATTGGGTAATCTTGAATGTTCTGTCCCCTATTTGTTATGTTGCAGAATAGTTAAGATCTTGATATTGTATGGATGCTGGGCTTTTTAGGATTAAGTTTAAGTTGCTACTAGTGTTTGATACCATCTTATTGTTATTAATTTACACCTACATCCACTAATGCACCATCTTATGGTTATCAATTTACAGCTACATCCACTAATGCTATTAAACTATTGTTGCTAAGTTGTTCGATGATGTTGTCTTCAAGATATCTACTAGTTTTTTTTTTTGTTGTATAAGTGCATATGAATGCTAAACGCTTGAGTGAATAAACAATAAACAGTAGGTTTGTGACATGGACATTGTCACTTCGTAGTTCAGTCTTCTGTTAGTTTGCGCCATCTTTTTGTTCATGCCTTGCATCAGCTTGACAAGCATCAAGCATGCATGCTCTTCTTTTTTCCTCGTAATTTTTCTACCCTAATTTATTGATATCAATTCTATCATTGCTGGAGATCTTAGTGGCCCAAAGCACGTAACTGGTTTTTCATTAATTTTGTAGTTAATAGCCATCTTCTCTGATTGCTTTTTTTGACCGTGGAAGCTCTAGCAAAGAGTATTAGGTGAAGACAGAAGTATCCTTTCTGTGAATTGATATTTCTCACGGAGAGTTTGCAATTATGCACATGAAAAAAAGAGAGAGTTCTATAGCTTCTTTCCTGCCTTGGACAGGGTGTATGTGCCAATTGCAATTTTGTTAACTTGTGGACTAGTTTTTACTTGATTATTTACCTTTATCAAGTTATGTTTATATATATTCTCTATACGGCCTCTAAAGTGATTAAGTTTTGATGTACTGCCCATCTTAACTATTGTAAAGATTACAAGCTATATGTTTGTAGTTTATTTTAATTGATTTTTCGCCTATTTTACAGGTCATCATCGGAACCCACAGACAGAGGCTTTGCTGCAGTTTCTGGAGCTGCCATATCTGCTGAATACTGAGGCAGAAGCCAACACACCAATACAGAGTAACAAATTTATGAATTCTGCAGGTCTCCAAAAATCATTGCTTATTGTTTTTTGGCCAATGTCATGTAGTATGCTTGATTTTTTGATCATGTCAAGCATAAAATGAAAGGATACAAGGAAAAATACATTCAATTGCATAACAAATCTGAAGAAAGGTAAAAGAGCAGAATTCCACCTATTGCATAGAATAAACTACGAATACTAATTCATCAGTCATTAGCCTGCTCAGTAATTGACCTGTCACGTCCCCAGCCCGCGAGCCCCTTGGCACGCTGTAAGCCGTTGGACCCATTGAATGCAACTCGTTGTTTGGATTGATCCATTGCCAAAAACTTAATTTATAAACCCTCTATAATTCTTCTCATTTACCCATGTGGGACTGAAGTTGGGGAATCACCATCAACCCACCTTAAATATGCGACGTCCTCGCCGCAGTATTGCAATTGGCCCATCATAGGATCACCACCAAGCAATGTGCATCCTAGAGGTGGCTCCTACGGATTCTAGAGGTGGCTCTCACGTCACGCGGTGGCACCATAGCTTAGATCCACACTTTTGGCTAGCTAACTGCTCTGATACCGTTTGTCGCGCCCTGAGCTAGATGGGCGCACGGTAAGCCGTGGGACCGACTGTATGCAACTCGTTGTTTGGCTTGATCCCACCAAAAAGTGTCGGCACTAGTTGCATTTGACTCCTTAGGAGTTGCCTTATGAACCTTCTATAACTCTTCTCATTTTCCTACGTGGGACTAAAGTTGGGGCATCACATACTTATAGTTTATCTCAAAAGTAAAACTAAATGATGTGCATTTTCTGAAGCATTATCCATCGTGTTGCTCGTCTTATATTATAATGTAGATTTGGATGACTTCCCTATAGCTACTATCCTTATTTCTCCATCTCCATCTTCTTCCAACTGTAAGGGAATTGCCAACTGCCCTTTGAGGTCCTATAATTTGGACTTTTCTTGCAAATTTTTTTTCCAGGAGTTTGGATGCACCTCAGAGGTGTGCATCATCTTGATTGACAGCCACCTTATAAAGGTCTGGTAGATTCTTTTGTCAGGAGTTCTTGACTTCCATTGGTGGCTTTATTTTATTGAAGTCTTTGGTGGACATTGATACTTGATGCATTGTTTCCTAATCATTGTTTGTATTATTTTCTATTATGTTTGTCTTATTTTCTATTATGTTTGTCTTATTTTCTATTAATATAACAAAAACATAATACATGGAATGCATATTTAGTAAAACTAAAAAGAAAAAAGAGTCTATGTTACATATTGATGGCCAAGAAATACGTCAAAGTAACCACTTTCATTATTTGGTATCAATCATTCGTAATGATGGCGAGATTGAGGATTATGTTGTCCATAGAATCAAACCACGATGGTCAAAATGGAGGAGCGCTTTGGGAGTCTTATGTGAGATACGGGTGTGGGTACTTGTGCGGACACGACAGACACGGCTATATATTTATAATTTACATTACATCAAATATTAAATTAAAATACCTATATAACATTTGTATTTCTTTTATTATCTATAACAGCTAAGAATTAAAAAATCCAAACAAAAGAATTAAGATCTTTCGTCGTCGTCGAGCAATTGGGAATGGAGACCTTCATTTCTTTTATGAGTTTGAAGAAGATGACGTGGGAATGGAGAAGAAAAGGTAGAATCGGGTTTAGTTTTGATCGTAAGGGATACTATGGGTATTTTTCAACTCTTGAATTGATGGATTTTGGTTTTCAGGTTCAAAATTTTATTGGTTTTGAACCTGATATACCAAAGAAACCAATTTAGGTTATAAGTGATGGGAAAATTGGATTTTGCTTTGAATCACTTCAATCACATGTGTCCATGGCATGCCTGTGGTGGATCTGTTTCCGATACGTCTTGGACACGTATATGGCACCTAAAACGAAGTGTTCGGGTAGCCTAGGCTTTTACCCAACCCACCAATAGTTAGATAAGGAGGATATGGGTAACCCGACTGTTAAGCGGGCCAAGAATTGGTCAAGGAGGTCCTTAAACCCAACAAATGACACATGATGGTCAATGCGGGGTCAAATCAATCCGTACATGCTCTAACTAGTCTGATTGCATTCCCAGTAGCCGTCTAGTCCTTGTGTTATAAAAAGTTTGGCTTTTACTTCATATTTCTTCTCTATGTGTAGTATTAGCATTTTCTTGGACTTTTTAGGTAATGGATTCTTTGAAATTACTTTATGCGGTGGTAAGAAGTCCTGTAGCTCAATATGCATGTTCTATCGTTTTCTTTGTAAAGTTTAGGATGATGCAAGCTATAGAACCACTATGCTGCAGTCAGAGCTGGCTAAAACAAACTTTCAAGTACCTAGGCCATTTTTTTCACCTGATTATATTATTTACACTAAAAGAGCAATAAAAGAATTTCTTTCAACTTCTCTTTTGAAATGTAATTCCAAGCCTGGAAATCTTGCATCTCCGGCCAAATATTTGGGATAAAGGCTGTTGGAGAACTATTTGATTCAAAAATGATGCAATCTGCACGAAAGCATTCTGAAAGGACAAAGTTGCATGTATGTTGTTTCTATATTCACTTCCTTTATCTGGAAAATATTGACTTCAACATATGATTTTTTTCCGTAAACAATCTAAACATGCTTAAGGAATGTATTTTCAATTTTCTTTGTAAATTCTGTAGATATATATTTTTTAAGTTCGAGCAATTTTTTAAAAAAGTTACCTGGTAATTTGACAGATTCCAATCAGCGCTCCTTTGACACTGACGATGATGACAATGCTGGCATTGATGATGTTGACGAGCTAGAAGAATTTGCAGGGGTTGGAAGTGAAGATGCTAGCGCTTGCTAGCTGTACTAGTGTAGATTTAGAATTTTCAGGTCGGCAATGTACTGTAAATTTATGATGTTCAGTTCAAATTAGGGTGTTGTTTTGCTTTGGCGTATGAGGTAGTTGATGCTTGACGTAACGAGGTTGATAGCGTATTAAACAAAATATGGACTATTGAAGCTTTTAACACGTCAAAAGAAAATGTGGAGCAGTATACAATGTGTCTGGGACTGGGAATCTTAAAATAATCAAACAAATCATTATCACTTAATAATTCAAACAACTTATTTGCGAAAAAACATTCCATTGGGTTTCTCTTTGAGGAGCAAAGAACGTATCAATCAAGAATCCTAAAGCTGGCAAGTTATAGGGGCCTTGTGCACAAAATCTTGACGTCTTTTATTGAGAGCATACAGGGAACTTACTAGAAATGATTTTGAACGTTATGATTGTATTTAACCTATATATAGAGTATACTTTTTGTATGACAGTTGAATATTGTAAACATCCAGTAAACATCCAACCCTTCTCCCCGCCTTCCCATGGGTCGGATACAACATCCCAACTCTCCCATAAAGTTAGCACTATAATACACTGTCAATTTTATCACCCTTTACTAAAGCATCATTTTTCATCAGTACAAAAAAAAGGCTTCCATCAAGAGCCAACACGCATCTCCTTCACTGCTCCAGATCGACTTTAACCTCAGACCCACAATCACCCTTCTCGTTTCTGCCAGCTGGGTTTCTCCATCTCCATGATAATCTTTTTTCACCTGTGAAGAATTATTTTTTTTAAAAAAAAAGCAGATAGAATATTTATACAGAAGCTCTTGCATGCCCATTGACGGCTCAATTCTACATTTCAAACATCTAAAGAGACGAAGTGATTTTAAATAAAAAAAATCACAACTTTATACTGCAGATACAGCAGCAGCTTACCGGTAGCAGGCATCTGCCAATGATTTGAATGCAGATCAAGGCAAAGCTGCAAGTATGCATCCAGCCAGCGAGCCATCTGCCTCAAACTTGAACTTCACCTTTTGATCATCTATACCTGCGTATAAATCTCACAATATTACGTGGTTGAGGGCTCCTCCTAAATACAAGGTTCCACTTGCCCCCGCATCAGGCTAAACTATTACAAATCCTGTGTATTTCACAACGCCATCAGGAGGAAGTTGAACACCAGCATAAATAGAATACCAATTCCCGTTTCATGGGGTTTCAAGGCATATATCCAGCAACGAGGAGACATCCGTTGATCTCACAATAAAAAACAAATTTTATTCCCGTCTTCTCAATCAGCTACTTGTCCATTTCCGCTTCCGAGGAGGGCGCTCAGGCTTTAGTTGTGTATCATTCTTTGGTCTTTCGCCTCTCAAAGAAGCCACATCCTTATCACCCAGCATAGGAAGCTTAAATCGTTCGCTTTGCCTCTTAAGCTTCTCCACGGTGTCCAGGTGTTGATCTAAATCCTCCCCAGACTTGTCATCATTACCTTCGCTTATTGGCAATTCATCAATTGGCACTATGTCACTAGCAGTGACTTTCTCGACCTCTTTCGTTATGGAGGAAGAAGACAACTGTACATTGTTTGTGGCACTGTAATCTCTCTCTTTGGGGCTGGCCCAGCGCTCGATTTTCGAACGACCCCTTTTTGACTCATGTTGGCTCTCATCATCCGAAGCAAGACCGCCCCCTTGTTCATTTATGCCTTTCGAGCTATCCTGAAATAGGTTTAATCACTCAAATCAATGAATCTATAAAAAAAATTCATTTATCAAACCATAATTTGCTTGTGGTAAGAATTTGTACTTATGGCCAAGACGTGAAGACTAATATATCTGAATTTATATTAGAAGTGCAAAGCATTCATTTCAACCTACAAAGTAGCCTGCTTCTTGTTCCCTAAATTACTGTAGTATGTAGGAGGAATCATAATAAATGTCTTGATCAGTCATCCGCCCAGATTAATATAAGATTGCATCACTAATTCGGTACACACATCAGAAGGCTGACATTCACAGAAATAAAGTCCATGAAATCATCAAATTAAATGGCCAATTGGCATGGGAACCTATCAAAAAAAGATAGGTATTCTAGACGTAACTTATGGTGATAATGAAAGATATGTTGTTCAATTAATTACAGGGTTATAAACAATTCCTAGAACAAGATGATACAATTAAATCACTGTGACATGTAAAGCCTAACATGTACAGATTACTAAAAAAAAGGGCATTTGTTAGCAACGACATAGAATCAGCTTTACAGGTGTCAGAGTATCTACATAATATCTGAAGGGTTGCAAGATACTCCAGCACCTTAAATGATACCTACTCAAGTCAAAAACTAAAACAAGAACAAAAATAACAATAATAATAACTCAACTTTGACCATTATTAGTACCTTGTCATGATGAGCACTTTGGTCTTCATGCTTCCTCTTACCACGTACTGCAGGATTTTGCATGTTACCTTCAGTATCCTTGTGCTTCTCCCTTGATATCTGCAGTTTATCAGAAGAACTAGGACATTGACTGTAAGAACTTAAGCTTCTTTCCTCATTATGGTGCTTCTCACGAACAGGTATATCTTCAAGTCCATTGCTATGTGAATCATTTTCTTCCTCAGCTTGATCTTCTCTCTTTGATTGCTCAGCATGCTGCTTTCTATCTTTATGCTGATAATCCTTGTCAGATGCCAAAAGTTTAGAACTACCCTTATTCCTTCCACACCCACTTAATGGCTTGTTTTCTATAGCCCGCCCACTACTAGAAATACCCCGACCTTCCTCTCTTTCTCGATGCAAGGAATCTTCATGAGAGTGTTTAAGTTGCTGCCTATCTTCTCTCTCTCTTTGGCGGCGGGAAGAATGGCGATCTTCAGCTTTGTTTCTCCTTTGAGTACCATCTTCCCTCCTCCTATGCTCAGGTTTACCATCTTTCTCCCTTTTCCGCCGGCTTGAATCCTCCCTGGCCCTGTAACCATGCAAGGAATCTTCCTTTTCAGTTCTTTCTCTCCTCAAATATAGACGATCATCTACGTTGTCTCTACGATTCACATCATCATTTTCCCTCAGCCTTAAACCCCCTCTATTATGCCCCCTCCAATCTCCATCATCCAACCTTCTCGTAAAGTGGGTATCATTATCTTTGTTGATCCTGTCACTAACCCTAACTTTATTTCTATTCCTTGACCCGGCTTCCTCAGTATATTCCCATCTTATGTCTTTATTTTCTAACCTTCTTCTGTGTGTGTCTTCTTCCCTCCTCTGCCAAAAAGAACCACCCACCTCTCGGGGTCTCTCAAAGCGTTCACTCCTATCGCGAATAGGATGTACAGCATAAGAATCCCAATCTATATGTGAATACGAATTATACATAGCTCCCCGTCCTCCCAAATCCATAGGCCTCCTGCCCATCTCATGCCTACCTTCTCTTCCATAATCATCTCTCTGATAGAACGGGTTTTCCTCTTCATGGTGCCTTCTCATATCACCATCTCTCTTTGATCTTCCACCTTGTATTTCTTCATCAGCTATTCGGCGTCTCTTTTGATTGCTACTTTCATATTTTGCTCTACTGTTGTCACTCCGTGTGACCTTTAAATCATCATCAGCAGCAGCATGGTCTTCAACTGCAGTTTGATCAACTCGAGAGCTTCGTTTTTGCTTCTTGGAAGAATGACCGATGTTATCTTCACCAAGAGTTTCGCCTGAAATTCGAATGTCTGAAGTTTCCTCCTCTTCTACTTCGATACTATCACCTAAAGCAAGCATGTCATCATGTTCACCATCCTTCTGTCCTATGCTCAGATCCCCAGCTGTGTCAGCTGCCATTGCAAGTGAAAATTTAGGAGTTTGATCAGCTTCCATGCTACTGGTTGGCCTTCCTTTCTGGCATTTATCATGTTTCTTATTTTGAGCACTTTGAATAGGGATGCTGTCAGTAGAACGGTCGCCACTTGCACTAGAGTGTCTTCCATGTGAGGGTCCTTCTGCCAACCTAAAGTTGCAGACAGTACAACTTCATTCAGTATTTGTCAACAAGCATCATATATGAATTGTTAAAGGATCATAGCAAATCATGTCATAGTGGAAAAATAAACAGGAAAAAGGTAAGCTTTGAAAAACTGTGTTACACCTCAGCATCATAAAAAGCTACAGAAATGAAATTTAGTCTCAAGCTCTCATATGCAATGAAATTTCCAGAAAGATTTATGAGGAAAATATATGAAGATCTTTGTGTTGTAACTAATGATAACACTGCATTTAAACCATAAAGTTAACTCTTAGTATACTTGCAGAACAGTAAGCTTCGTTGCAGATTTTCCAGCGCAGAGTTATCTGGGTCAGTATGTGACTATGCGAAATGAAAAGAAAAGGAAAAAAAGAAACTGTTACAGAACTTGAACAGCTGGTAGCAGTTGGTAAGGTCCGTAAGGATACGTTGGCTGATCATAAGTTCTTTTCAAGTAGTCAATAACTGCTTTAGCAACTGAAGAGTTAGTATTAATTATAATATTGTAATATATTTGATTTAATATACTCAGGATTTTAAACAATTGTGTGAATGATAAAGCTAAAGGTATATAAAATTAATTATATTTTTAGCACTTTAAGTGGATTGAAAAGGTACAAATCTACAAGTTGATAAGCTATGTTACTCAGATACTTCTATCATCAAGATGTACCCATACCCAACACGTAATCTGGATGGACACTTCTCGGATATATGCATTCATTTATTCAGACGTCGTCAATTGTATGCATTGTTTTAAATATCGGCCGATAATCGATATTATCGGCCGAGTTATCGGATTTGGGAGCTCTCCGCTAGGATAAATTGGATTTTTAATCAGTTATCGTTTTTCTAGGTTTATCGGCGATTTATCGGCGTTATCGGCACTTATCGGCCGATAAGTAAGACCTTTTTATCGGGATTATCGGGATTATCGGCTCATTTTGACTAACATTATATTTTTTTCAAGGCTATGATGCAAGTTTCGCTTTCTACAATTGGTTAATGATTCTAAACATGATGATTTACATTTTGGTATGTTTATATTTTATTAAGCATGATTAGATTATATTTTTTAATTGTTATATTATATATACACATCATCCAGTATATCACTCCGATAAATACTATTTATCCCCGATATATCCCCGATTTCCGCTATCCGATAAGGATTTTGGTCGTCCGATAAATCCCCGATAACCGATATTTAAAACCTTGATTGTATGATATATGTTTTAATTTATAATACTTGCCAAACACTTCTTAGACATATATCTTACACTTCACAATGCTCACATCCATTTCTCGAAACTCGCTAGACATAGGTTGGGTTCATTTCAGCATAATAGGGTCGATTGGGTGTCTAGTTTAAATATGAGTAGCTTCCAATTTATAATAAACATAATAAAAGAAACTTAAAAACATGATAGGAATTTTAATTCTAGAAACACGTGAATAGAAAAACAATTATGATCTCATCTAAATTATTAATCTCAATATGTACGTACGTACGCACGTATCCATGTCCCTGTACTCGTTTTCATGCAACTTAGTTGATAAGTAAATAGTGGTGACCTGACTTGTACGAAAACAGAAGAGTTCCACACAAAATAGTCCAATCAAATCATGTTACTATCATTGGTTAAGTTCTTATATATACCACACCCGCTAGAAAAACTGAGTAAAAAGTAAGGTGCAGCAATTTGTGTGGTCAGGAGTACAGAAAGAAAGGAAAAGGAAGAGAAAACAAATCAGAGAGAAGTGGTTATTGCCTTTAAGTCTCTTCCACAATTTGTAACTTACATGATATAAGGTTACCACTGGTCAAAGATGGTTAGAAATTGACCAAAGAAGGTAGAACAGTAAGGAGAAAATAGTTATTTCCATACTGCTCGAGAAAGGACATGAAGAAATACGTTTACGGAACATATTTATAAACGCAAATTAAAGAAAACCTCGGTTACGAATTGCCGATTTGGGATTATCAAGGAAATTCCCTGGTTCATTGGAGAATTATTTATAAACACAATTTCTGCTTAACAATATAACTCTTAGATTAACAATTTATATAAAATATTAAGAGTAAAATTGCTAATAGTAGTTAAATAATAAAACTTAGGGAAAAAACCTATATAGATTGTCTATGACAGCTTGTTACTATAAAACTATGAATAATTAACGTTATACCATGGTTTAAAGATGTCCAAAAATTATAAAATTTAAGAAAACTACCGAGAATAAAATTATAAATTGCAAAAAATATTAAAAGATGCTTTTAACTGCACCACGACCAAGAAGTTTAGAGATTTGGGAGCTTAATCATCCAATCTGCTACAAATTATCTGTATAGGTATCAATGATATGGTCTGCCATTAGGATCTCAGGAGAATAAATCTTAGGAATTGCAACTTTAAATTGTTGAGTGGTTGTGTTTGGTAATAGCAGATATGTATTCATATGCATGTTTGGTCAACAGTTTTACAATGCACGAGACTTTTCCATACATTATTTTGAAGTTAAAAAAGGTTTTTTCATTTGTATACCCTTCAAAAAATAAATTTACTTTAAATGTCCTCCCAATCTTCATATTTGTTGATTTATCCACCAATTTATGGACAGGGCAATTATCCCCAAATCCTCAAACTTTTTATTTTACTTCCATCAGAAATTTAGCAGAATTAAGGTAGAATGATTACTCTCTCTCCTCCTCTGAAAAAAACCAGGAAACCTATAGTAAGTTTGGACCATAGTGTGAGCCTGTGAAGATTAGCCAATGGAAGAAATGGTGTACTGTAACATATTTTGTGAGGACTATCCAGAAAGACCCTGACATGCCCACCATTTCTCAGGTTCACCAGAAATATAATTAATATCACTATAATTATCTTAGGCTAGGCTTCTCTACAAAACATACTTGCTAGAAACATACTTGCACATCCAAGATCTTATGTAAGATAATCCAGGATTCTAATAGTTTTCTAGCATGTTTGCCTTCACAAATGATGCTTATACCACTGTTGAGCTGTTCAGCTTACCACAAAAAGATTTTCAGATTATAATGAAGACTCATTGACAGAGTAGAGTGTACTGACTTTTTTTTAACTTCCTGTTTCGTTTAGATTTATGAAGCTAGTACTTTATCTAGATGCTTAAGAAGACGATACCACAGCATATTGTTTTATTTACTACGCTTGAAAGAATCAAGATGTTTTCTTTTACCGCTACTTGGACTTTTTCCTTTTGGAGTTAATGGATGTCAAATGATGCTCAAGTTTTGCTAAAATATATTGTTTGGTCATATTTTTTATCAATAAGTTTTTTGGAGGTAGGAATTGTGTCTCTCTAAAATATAAAACATAGAAGCTACAGTGATAAAATCATTAGAAGATTGTGGCTGCTATCATGTATTTTGTTGTATGTTTCTTGGGGCGATACAGCAACTATATTCAAGAGAAATTGATGATTCTAGTATCAAGTTGCAACTAGTTTATAATGAAATATGATACACATCATAATAAAGGACCGATATCAGAAGTTGGTGTCTGCTGATGGACTAAGTAAATATGTCCAGTACCAAATCAGTATGTGTTCTTGTTTTATATAAATTTTTAACAAATGTGGATAGTTGGTATTTCTTGTTTAACTATCATTCAAAAAAGGAAAACAAATATGGATAGACTTGAACTATCCAAAAGATCTACATAAACATCCTTAAAAAAATCACATCCCACTGCATATGAGTTAAACTCTATCCAACACAATATTATATAATCTCTTTGGGTAATCTCAAGCCAAATACGTCAGATCTCTATAAACGTCTTACTTTAATGCAAGAAATGATTAAATTAAAAGCCTGACCCAAGTGTGACCCACTTTTCCTCTCCAACATATCAGACCTAATCAGCAATCCCTGTTGAAAAACTATACTCGCTCCTACCAGATATCTGTATAGAAAAACAAAACCAATGAAAACTATACTCACTCCGCTTCATTACTCCCTATATAACTATGGTCATGTGACATATAAAAAATGTCACTGCAAGCCTTGTCTGTATCAATAACACAACTCTGACACCATGGCTGGTCAAACTGCTCAATTTGATTTCATGAAAAATGAGCCTAGAATTATGATGCTTTTTTGTTGATGAGAGCGAAAGTATGGTTGTGGATGGATAACAGAACTATTGATTGAATCAAATCTCCACTCAATGCTGCAAAAAGATGGAAATTGTCACTTTTCAGCTTATCAAAGTGGTACATCTTAACCATTGTAGGCAAGTCAGAAAGCTAAGAAACGAAGGACCCTAACAATACATCAGCATAGGTCTTTTTGCTAACAGCACCCAATTGTTCGAAGGACCAAGATATTCAAGACATGTGTCTCAGAGTTAGCATGTTTATACTCATATAAGGGATCTAGATCTGTTCACCGGTACCTTCAAAAAGAATTTTCTTCTCAGCCATTTCATTGCAGGATGTAAAAGTGTGCAAGGTGCGAATGGGGAGAAGAGATGCCATAATTGGGGTTTGGAATAAGACGGCCTTTACAACTTTAATTTTTCTCTTTTTTTATTTATAAGTAATATAAGAGGTGTTCGGCTTTTTATCATTCTGGCATCAAGCTATTTCCGCAGGGCCTCCCCTTACAGTATCATCACAATAATAGACCATGACCACCAAGTTCCAGATGGACTGGCGTGATTCCTCTACACGTAAGACACCAGAATATGAAGAATGAATGAAGAAATGCATGAGAGAAAAGCATAATAAACTGGGTAATGCAGAGCATGGGCAGCATGTTAAGAGTGTTTTTGGTGATGTTTTTAGTTATGCATGTGTCATCCATTAAAACGTACACATCTTAATTTCCTAATGTGGACTCGATAGTAAAACTATTTGACTTGAATGGTAAATGCTTACTACAGCACATTCGGGCAAACTAAGTGGGATGCCTAAGTTTATATTAGATGCTCCAGAGATAGGTCTTCACGAAAAAAGGGAAACAAGGGGAGTATTAAGATTTTGATAGATGAGACAAATAAGGGGAAAAAAAGAGAGGTTTTCTGTAGTTTCAGTTTGAGCACTTGAATGTGTGATAGACCAGGGTGCAAAAAGTGGGAGCAGAAGAAAGAACATGGGAAGCTTTCTGCTTTTCAAGAGAAGCAATGTGTTTAGCTTCCGCAAGTTGTGGATATTTTGTATCTAATCATTTCTTAGGAAAGCTATCAAATCTCCTTTTCACGGGTAAAATCAGAGAGCTATGGTAAACCTACAAATAATGCTTTATCCAGTACATGCCACAGTACAAATATTTTAGAAGATATTTTTTGCAGAAACCACCTTTAAAATAGGGCGAGAATACGTAAACCACCTTTAAAGTCCAGTTAATACATAAACCACCTTTAGAGGGGTTTCAGTAAGGCGGTAACAATCAACCATCTTGAACTACTTTCTGGTTAAATTTCAGCTGAAATCCCCAAATGACCTTAAAAAAAAACTCGACCAAAAAAGAGGTCAACTTTACTTGAGAAGACGTGTCACATACCTGGCATGTGTGCTTTAAGGGTATTTTGGGGACTTAATAGAAATTTCACCAGAAAAGAAGTCAATGTAGTTGATTGCTATCACTTTAAAGGTGGTTTCTGCATTAATTGAACTTTAAATGTGGGTATTTTAAAGGGGGTTTTTGTTTTAAAAAAAATCCATTTTAAATGCCAAGAGTAATAAAAAATAAAGTTTAGAAATATACAATTTGCATAACCATGTACAACATATGCTACAAAAGAAGAGTGACACAAAACAATGAAATAAATACAAATTAATCGACAATCAAAAAGGTGTAGAGGGTGAAAACTGAAAAGGTAGATATCATGGTTAAAGACTTAATAATGACATCAGAGAGCAAACATAAACTAATTGGGTATCATGGATAAGAGATCACAATCAGTGGTGCTGAACTTGAATACACATTTAGCCAGTCACACTTTTTTGTAAATAATTTCACACACGATATCAGTCACATTTTTCTCCAAGGGAATAATCTCATCGTGTGTGTAAAGCAAAGCAAAGCATTAAACATAAACAACTGGTCATAGTTATGTGATACCTTGCTGCACGATGTGTACCAAAAGATCTAGAAGGACTCAATGGGCTCCGTAATCTAGAACCAGATTTATGGCGAAGAGGTGACTCTGGAGGAAGGGGTATAGAGTTATCTTCAGATTCATTTTGAAGCCTTCTTGACCCTCTTTCCCCACAATGACCACCAAAACTTTGGGCAAAGCGATCATAGCTTTCAGATCCATTGCGTCTATCGCCATCAGCATTATTGACACCCGCAAGCTCTTCTCCACACATATCTTTTTCAGATTTCTCTATTGCACTATCATGAACAATCGAATCTTCCTTGCAACCCTGCAACATAATCTGTGTGCCCAGATATTTTCAGTATGCAACGAATAACAGGTGGCCAAATGCATGAAAGCCACTTATCCGCCAGAAGCATGAAAATCTAAAGTAATGTTTTTCTATAGCGTATGTGCTTAGTTTACCTCTATAACTGCATCTGCATCACGAGCACGTGGTGGCCTGGTGTCTATCGAGGGAAGCCGTTCACCACAGCCAATTTCAACCGGTATTGCTCTACCAGGTGGCTGATACAATATGAACCAATTAAAAATAAACTTGCAACTCATAGCAAGATTGTAAAAAGTAAACGTCAGCACCCAAGTAAAACATTCTGTAAAACACATGAAAGTGGAAGAGAGGGACGTAAAGCAAAAATATATATCACAAGTGATAGGCAAAAGAATACTAAATATTTAAGACGTACAAAAGGTGCTTGTATGCATGGGAGACCTCTTCCCTGAACATGCAAATCAGTATGCCCAAGATCTAGCTTTCCATGCTTCGTATTATCAGCAGAAATATCATGATGACCTGCAGCAGCCGCCAGCTCGGGAGGTAAATCTGGGTCAAACTCCTGACAAGAATGAGTATTAGTATTGATAGTTTAACGAAGAATATCAGGTAAGCGTTTGCAGATCCCTACATGCTCTGATCGCCCACTCTCATACACATGGATTTTGCTTCGCATGGTAGACTCTAGACGAAGTTGGTCCTGCACATTTAAATGTTAGAAAACGTAAATTAACAAAAACAAAGCAGTCTTCTCCTCTCCAGTACATATGGACAATAAGATAGTGACTTGCCAATTGTTTGCTATATTCTTTCCATTTGTCTTCATCCAAATCAAAATTGAAATAAATTGAAATATCAACTCCAGGATGTCTCCAAGGTTTCTCCTCAAAACTTTCTATGTCAACCTCAAATATTGTCCTGAAAAATATTAAAAACCAAAATTTAGAAAATAAAGTTTATTAGAATAAACTACAATTATATTGAGGAGAATAAAAGCAAGCATGTGTTTCTTGAGCAGCTACCATAACAGCCATTTCAAAGTGTTTGAAGACCACTTCAGCCCAAAAAGAAAGTGGTGGGCTACCAATCTATTATCAAACAATCCAACACTTGACACCTACCCTCAGTTGTAACTTCGAGGCACATGAAAAGGTTAACATCATAAATGTGACCTAATTGGAAAGGCAGGATAAATGGAGGTAAATAACATTTATAAATTGCTAATAGTGACTTCTCAGCGCAACCTCCTGGATATATAATTGTTTTAGCCAAAAGCTTGAGGTGATGAGCTATGGGCTAATAATGTACATCAAGAAAGCATAACAGTTGAAATTTAGCCCTAAACTTGAATTCATCTAATGATACAAGTGGGCTTTGGCTTCATAAAAAAAAATTCTATGGCATCAAAGCAATCACAATCATAGTTACTGATACTGGAACAACTATCTTTTCATCAGTTAAGTTTTGCACATCTGTAATGCAAGACATCCAAAACATGCTCAACTAGAAACCTGTTAAGGAAAATATTATGAGATATTGTTGAGATATTGGGAGATATCATTGCATATGATTTATCTCATACCTATTTTATCCTAACCTCTATTTAAGAGAGGTTAGGGTTAGATGAATAATATCTGGGCCTTTTTTCTATTTCTCTATATGGTATCAAAGCCATCTTCTTGACCCTAGAGAGACATCTTTCTTCATTGTCTACATCGAGCCGTCGAGGGGTTTTTCCTGAAAACTTCCCCTCAGCGGCCTCGACATCGAATTACTATCCACCTGATATTGTTCACCAAGTACAGTTTATCTATTGATTTACTATTTGTCAGTTACTATTCATACATGTGCTAGTACTGTTCATATCCCCCGATAATTGTTAGCCGCAAATTACTGGTTCACCATCCACTCCAATCAAAGCCGACTCCACTCTTATCTGCCCTCATCGACCTGTGCCCGAGCCCAAAATCAACTTCACCTCGTGGATCATTTGTTTGTCAGACCCTTAAAAAGGGATTATTTGTTGTTTGATCCTTCAAGGAATAATCATTTGTTTGTTAGATTCTTAAAGAAGGATTATTTGTTATTAGATCCTTCAAGAAAGAATCATTCGTTGTTGGATCCTGGAAATGATCATTTGTTGTTGGATCCGTCAAGGATTATTTGATAGGTGGAGTCCTAGAGGGGATCAACTAATTTGAAGATGTCCAAGTGAAAAATAAAAAGATCAAGACTACTTTAAGTTTTTTAAAGCATCATCATAGATTAGTGTGTGTGCACTTTATTTGTAACAAGCTGGACATGTATGATATACATGCTCCAGCTTAAGAGGGAGTGCTCAAGAATATATTATGAGATATTGTTAAGATGTTGTGAGATACGGTTAGATATGATTTTATCTCATACGTATTTTGTAATATCCTCATAACCTCTACTTAAGAGAGGTTATGGTTAGATGAATAATATCCGACCATTTTTCCTATTTCTCTGCAAAACCCAAAGAAAAGCATGATCCAACTTATTTTTATTAGCCCAAGATGATATGTTAAACAAATGAATTATTGCATACTTTATCACTTTATACAGTTAAACAACATATCTTACAAGTCCTTGATGAGTAAAACAATGTAAAGAGACCACACTTACTTGATTAGAAGCACAAATCTTAGGTAACTTACTAGAAGCAAAAAAAATTGAAAGACATTATCAGTAAGTGATACAACAGGATATGATGTAATAGAGTACTGTACCAGAACAAAAGGAGATATTTCCCATCCTAACTTCCTAAGTCTGATCAATGTTAGACAAAAGCCAAAATTATAAACATATCATGCCATGTTTCGTTAATTTCCCTAGAGAAACCAAAGTTTAACTTTTTGAAGGGTCGTGCTACGGGTACAGAAACCTTTATTTCATCCACACATGGTTCAGACATAATCATAGTATTAAAGAAGCAATCAGAATTTTAAAGCTAGTTTTGACAATTAAGAAACACGAGGAGAAAACGAGTGTAGCAGAAATGAGAATGTTACAATTAACTCATGAATATACACAACAAGAATTGAGTGCATTCCTGGGAGGTCAGAGGTTGTTGCAACCTAATATAATGTGGGACGAAATTGATTGAGATGATTTGACCATGTGCAAGGAGACCACAAAATGCACCAACTAGGAAAGACAATAATAAGATTATAAATAATGTAGCCATGAGGATTAGAGGTAGGCCTAAGCGAATAGGTTACACACAGTTAGAAAGGATACAATAGTATTATAATTAAACAAGGAGATGGTCCTAAATGAAACTGAATGGAAAATAGGATTCATGTAGCCAACTCCAAAATCTTGGGATAAAAGTTTGTTATAGTTGTTATATCAGGACACTATCAGGTTACTTGCTGATTTCGAGCTGGTCATGAATTTTCATCCATGAGGTGTGGAATAGACTTCTAACGTGACAGAATTTACAAGTTGGATATAGATCAAACTAAACCAGTCCCACCTTGACCTAATTAATACGAACATACGATGGCATATGTATTCTGAAAACCAACATTGACTTGAATTTGACTAGACCCTAAGAATAATCATTATTCTATCTGAAGCAGTAATAATGTATTGTGCTTATACATTGTATTGCATGTGCATATGTACCCGATATTATAATATTAGAGAAAGCTAAATAATTCGAACATTTTTTCACTAGTAGATATCCATAACTTATAGCACTGCTTTAACCTAATACTTATATGGTACTCGCTTAAATATTTAAACTAAAAATTTTATATTTTATACTAAAAAACTTTTGAAAATGCCGAAAACTATTAAATAAGTTTTTTTCATATTAACATTTAGCTTATCATTAAATGTTAAAAAAATACATTATATGTATAATTAAATTCACTTTTTATAATATTGGACCAAAACTTAATGAAGAACTGAACCCAACTGCAATCTTATGATGAGGTAGCATATGGCAGGACCCATTGTATACAGTAAATCTGAACCCCAAAACCAGTGGTTACCAAGAAGCCAACCTGAGCCAAAACCTGACATGAATTTGATGTCTTGTCCACAGGAGTTAGATCACATTTCAAATCCACTGTTTCCTCATGCTGCATAGTATTGACTTGGGGTGTAGTTGCACCCCAAACAATCTATAAATTACACTTTAAGTCTTCAACAAATACGATTTGTCCCCATGGTTTAAAAAAACAAATTTTTAAAATAGATCCTATTAAAAATTTATTTTTAAAAATCAACCCTATTAGAAATTTATTTTAAAGATTCGACCCATTTAAAATTTAATTACCATTTTGACCTGATTTCAGCCACCTGGCTGAAACCAGGTCGAAAATGGTAAATAAAGTTTGAAAACTTCATAGGATTTAAAATTCTGTTAAGTTTAGCGTGGTTAATCAGACACTAAACTTCACAGGATTTAAATCCCGTGAAGTTTTCGAATTTTATTTGTCATTTTCGAGCCAATTTCAAACATGTGGATGAAACTAGGTCAAAAATGACAATTAATCTCAAAGGGATCGTTTTTTTAAAAATAAATTACTAATAGGGTCTATTTGAAATTTTGGCCATTTAAAAATTTTGCACCCCACTTTTAGTTTTCAAGCTATTTGAATTTAGCAGTTGTAAATTAGTAGCCCATTTTCATTCATCCTGTTTGAAAATAGTATACCATCTTCGTTTAGGTAAATAGATATTTATCGTCCTCCTCTCTAAGAAATTTTTTTTGGATCCACCACTACCAACACCAATTATCTAAAAAAATCCATGCAGTATAAGGAAATATAATAATAAGAAAATCTGAGGTATTTATAAGCATATTGATCTTACTTGTATGAGGGAAGGGTGAAATCTAATCCACCACCAAAAGCGCGTGAAGAATTATTCGACAATCCAGGCCTAAAACCAGAATGGAAACCTTTTGGTCCGCCAAGAAAGCCTGTTCTGCCTGCAGGCCTCCAGTCACCTCTCCCACGACCACCAATAAAATCCATTGTTGGGGGACGAATTTGACCTGGAGGACCAACTGTTGGAGCACCAGGTGCTGCTGTACCGGGTCTTATATACTGCACAAGGGGGGAAAGAAGGGGGGATCACAGAGAGAGATGTGAGATCCTATGTCGTTGAATTATTAAAAATGTGGCAATAATCAAAAAATTTATTTCATCTGTATATTTCAAATGAATACATTATAATATCAAATTCACAGCATATGCATGTAAAAGTTTCAACAAGCTAAATATGCTACTAGTACGCAAGCGTAGAAATATACTTTTCAGGAAACATACATGCAACTGATGCCTCCGAAGACAATCAGAATATCAAATCGACAAACATAGGAAAAGACATCATTTTCCAAGCTTCCATTGAAGAGACAAAGGAAATTTCAGTTATCTCACAGTAACAGATGAATAATATACTAAGCCATGCATATAAAAGATGTCAGGTCAGGGGGGAAAAGGGCAACCTCAACTTGTTAATAAGAGAAACCAGATTTAGCATAATTTACATCAAATGGAATACTGTGTACAGGATATAAAAGTAGGCAAGACTTACAATCCAACAATAACATGATAATTGTCATAAACATATCGAGAAAAATGCATCATTGACCACAGTAACAGTAATATACAATTCTATGCAATCTAAATTAGTTTCTTTTTAGAACATAACTTTATTTCAAGAACTCTCTTTAAAGCAACTATCTAATCTTTAAAATTTTGGATTGTTCTTCATTCGACAAATAAAAGAACAGAAGCAACAAGAAAATAACTATGCTTAGCTTCTAGTCTTCCTTCCCCACCCACCATTACAACGGTCCTCATTTTGTTGTCAAGCAATATACTCCCTCTCTTTGGCATGAGACTGTGAGTTAGTCAAAGTTTTTCAAAAATCTTTTTCTACTTCCTCTTTTTTCCTACTTCCTTGTGCAGCCAATTCACAATTTTGAAGAACCTAATAAAGTATGTCCTCCATCCTCAGATAAGTAATCATAATAATATGAAGTAAAAAAATTATCCATAAAGCAAATAATTTTGTTTTCTTCAAAATGCTTGTAGGCTTCCCTCATGAGAGAGGAAGAGAGTCCTCACAGTGATAGACACCCAAAAGACGAGAAGGAAGCCTT
>NC_033796.1:67681709-67684122 GCF_001876935.1 Asparagus officinalis
CCCTCCTCCACCCACAAGTACTAATTGCGCACTCCTGGATTTGAATGAGCCTTCAAACGACACTACTAGCCTTAGTGCATAATGAAATTGATTCATATAGTGCTTGTCTTCTAATTTGATGGTCTCATTTTCCACAGTGGAATCTCCCACAGGGGAAAGTCTCATACTGATTTTGGTGAGCTTTCTTGTTAAAGTGACATACAGTACAGAGATGAATATGCAATGTTTTAGTATGAACATATCATGAAATCAACTTGCATGTAAAACAACTAAGAAAGCTACATTGAATATCTACAGAATTTATGACGACTTATATGCATCTGTGCAAACTTCCAACAAGACGAAAGAAATCAAGAAAGGAAATAATTACAGTATTTCTGCTCTGCCCTTTTTTCAATTTAGGGGCTGAAATAATACAAAGTTGATATCACTTGTACATTCAACTTCTTATCAATTATCAACGGGAAAAAAATTCAAACACTCATTCACCCCGGTTGATACACGAAGATATAAAAGGTTTCATTTACAAGGAGCAAGCTAACCAAACTAAACCCGTAAAATCTCCACTAATTACAATCTGGCATCAAAAAGTTCTGACCTTGAACATAGTATTATGCTGAGGATGAAATGCCTGGTTACGATGACCAATCCTTGGTCCAGCAGAGACACTTCCAACAGCTCCATTCGCTGTTGCCGCCTCTGAAGCCCCTTTTGTGTCCCCATCAGTTGCCAGCTGCAGCTCCCCTTCACCCCAATCCTGCTCCTCCGCCGCCTGATGATGCTCGTCCGTAACAATAACCAAATCCTCTTCCCCGTCATCGTTTTCCTCGTTCATCTCATTCCCCATCGGCATGTGCCTGTTATCATTCAACACAATCTGTAGATCGTCGTCGCTATCACTATCCCAATCATCAGCATTAGAAATCCTCAGGCTGCCGTTGCTCGATAAAGGAACAGCAGATAAACCAGGAATGGTTGGTTCTTGACCGAGATCCCCATTCTCCATCTTCTCCTCCACAAAAACCCTAGCTCCCTCATCCTTCCTAACCTCGGCCGTGACGTTTGCGGGTGATCCAAAAACCCTAGCTCCCCCTCCTTCGGTTGAGACGCCAGGACCGACCTTTTCTTTGAATTTCGCGACGGGGACCTGATCGTCATCGCTCCAATTGTCAGGAACCAAATCATCCTTCGGATCGTCGTCGGCGAATGGAGCTAGGGCATCGAGGGGCTGACCGGGGCTAGGGTTTTTGGTCGAGGTATGGTCACCGCCGGTGAGCGAGAGGGTGGTCGGAGCTGAGGGAAGAGGAAGGAGGATATCGGCGTAGAGACCGCCGAAATCATCGTCGTCGTTCATGACTGCGAATTTTTCCTGGGGGAGGTGGATAGATTGGAGTTATAATGGAGAGAGAGAGAGAGAGAGAGAGAGCGTCACGAGGCAGCGTTTTAGAGAGAGGAACAGAATTCGGGCTGAAATGGAGAAACATTCATGAAAGGATTTCTCAATGGGTTTATTTCGCCAAGGCCATATACCCCAAATCTTCCATATTTATTTACCTAAACGCCCTGTCCGCCCCCAAAGAAAATTTTAAAATAGACTCATTTACAAATTAATTCTAAAAAATTAACTCAAGATACTTAATTACGAGGGGAAAATGTGTCACGACTCTAAAAAGAGAAAACTCTTGTGGCTCAACCCCTTAAAGTTTTTCTCATGTGTTTTACTCCCAAAAGACTCAAGAAATTGTGATCTAGCCCTTATTCACTCTCTCCCAAAAATTATCCCTAAAAAGTTTCGAAAATACCATTTCTCCTTTTCTTCTTCTTTTGTGTGTCTTTCTCCTCCTCCTCTCCCCTAACTGCTCATTTCTCCTCTTCTTCTCTCCTCCTCTCCTCAAAACCTACCTTTGTTGGGTCCTTTTGTTTTGATGATGATTTACAAACAATTTACTTCTAATGTTATTTGTCTAGTATTTGTGTTTTGTATCTATTGTAGACAAACAATATGTTAGAGGATGGATGGAATCGAGCCTCAACGATCGTATCCAATGGAGGTTAGCAGAATAGTGGTTGAAGCATTGCAATTCAAGTTGAAGATCCAAGTTCAAGCTTTATCCGCAAGGTGTACCAAGTTGAGCTACAATGAAGATCATCATCAAGCTTGGGTAATTTAGTTTAGGTTTTATATTATGTGTGTTAAGTACTCTATGTTCAATCATATGCACACACATTATATCATCATCAAGCTTGGGTAATTTAGTTTAGGTTTTATATTATGTGTGTTAAGTACTCTATGTTCAATCATATGCACACACATCAAGTTGAGCTACAATGAAGATCATCATCAAGCTTGGGTAATTTAGTTTAGGTTTTATATTATGTGTGTTAAGTACTCTATGTTCAATCATATGCACAC
>NC_033796.1:67689462-67713706 GCF_001876935.1 Asparagus officinalis
ATACACATGTTTTAGTTTTATAGTTTTCAAGTTTATATAAAAATGATTTTGTAAAAATATTGTCTTATTAGTTTATAGACTTCAACATCACTTTATACATAGTTTATCAAGTCTATAAAAACATTTCACAAAGTTTCAAAAGTTGGTTTATGTCCAATGTCAGAAACAAGTGTTTTATACACATGTTTTAGTTTTATAGTTTTCAAGTTTATATAAAAATGATTTTGTAAAAATATTGTCTTATTAGTTTATAGACTTCAACATCACTTTATACATAGTTTATCAAGTCTATAAAAACATTTCACAAAGTTTCAAAAGTTGGTTTATGTCCAATGTCAGAAACAAGTGTTTTTCATTTACATGTTTTGGACTATTTTGTAAAATAAAAAGATTTCTCATTTGGGAGGTGCTTTTTAAAAATCAGTTTTTATAGCATGTTTATTATCATGTCTACAATCATTTATAAAGTTTTACATTTTTTTGATTTTATTTGCTATTTTTAAACATAGTTTAAAATTAGATTTTTATTTTAAAACAAGCTGATAACTTGTTATCAGTTGACTGGTCAGTCGACTGATGACATCAGTCGACTGATGTGTCGACTGAAGAACATATCTATAATAACAAAAAGTTTCTGTTTTGTTTTGATCGACTGACCAGTAGACTGATGAGATCATCAGTCAACTGACCAGTAGACTGATGAGGTCATCAGTCGACTGATAAGCTCCGTCAGTCGACTGATAAGCTCCGTCAGTCGACTGATGAGCTAGAAAATGCCTCTAATTGTCAGCTCATCAGTCGACTGATGAAAGCCGTCAGTCGACAAATGCTGTAACGACTAGTTTTTTAGCTTTTTATAGATTTAAGTTTTTGGTCTTTTTGCCTTGTTTTCTCTTGGTTTTGGGGTTCCTATAAATACCCTCACATATCCTCAGTTCTATATATACAAGAGAAAAGTTTTAAAAAGAGTTTACAAGTTTTGTTTAAGGGTTTAAGTGTGTTTTAAGAGATTTGTTTGTGAAGATAATTTCACAAGAGCAAGAGGAGATCATCCATTGGTGTTTGAGCATTCAACTCTTCTCACTCTCTCTTGTTATCATAGAGAATTTTTCCTAAACTCTATTTCTATCTATTTATTGTTTTGTTCATAATTTCCATAAGGTAGATTTAAATTGAGTTTAGTTTGATTTTGTTTTATTGAATCTCATTATTATATACACTCACTTGAGCTTTTAGTATTTTCATACATAGTATAATTTGGGGTGTGAGAGATTGTAATCTTGAGTTGTGCTTAATTGAGTTCTCTCATTGTTTAGAGAACAATCATTTGTTGAGTGCCTAATTTGTAAGGTTCACTTTGTAATACACTAGTATACCAATAGGAGTGTGTGGTGAGAGACGGGGTCATCTCAAGAGGAGTGGGGTAGGTGGTAATGCCTAGAGAGAGGTTATAATTCCTGACACTTGAGCGAGACACGGGCTAGAGATCAACACTTGAGGTGGTAGTTAGTATAGTTACATTATGAGATTGTGAACGTTGATCGGTGAGCGTTAAAAACCGATATTGTATGGTATAAACGTTATTCGGGTGAGCGTAGAAAACCCGATTGTGATAGTGGAGATCTCCTCGAGGTAAGGCGCGAAGACGTAGGTCATGGGACCGAACTCCGTGATCATATCGTTTGTTTGTGATTGCATTAACGCACTTTCATATCATTTATATCTCCATTGGCAATTGCTCTTTGTTTACATTGTTCACTATCTTGTTTTATATTTATTTCACCCTTGTATTAACTTGAATATCCTTGCACATATATTGTTCATATCTCATTTGCTAGGATATATTTGTTAATTAGTTTTAATTTGACATAAATCAGATTAGATCAGCATAAACCCTATTCACCTCCTCTAGGGTTCCTTCCTAGTGGTATTAGTGTGCTTTCAACCTTCCCCAAAAAACTGATGCGCACTCTCTCTCCCCTCTCTCTTCTCTAGCTCAGACTCCTATAAGCTCAAGAGAACCCAAAAAACCCTAGATTTGAACTCAATCCTCCACAAGATCCCTCAAAAGTTTGTTTAAAAAATTAGAAAATGGCTGAAAACTAATTTGGAAAAGAGTGAAGGAGACGACACTCACTTTGAAGTTGTTCATCGTCGGCGTCCCTCAGATCCAACGACAAAGGAGGCTCTTTGAGAATCACCCGCCTCCTCCTCTGCATCGTTATACCCCGCAGTCGGTTCTTCTTCTCCGACTTCCACCTCATCTAAGGATGAGGAAAGTAACAAGGCAACGATGGCTCTGTTGTGCATGAAAAGCGGACCAGTTTTTATCCACCAAAACTCTTACATTTTGTGACTTGACTTGCATGGTGACGTTAGGCGAGAAGGCCATGTTGTCAATGCTAAGTTTTATAACAAGCTTTTTTAAACTAAAATTCGATGTATTCGAAATACTAAAAGTCCCTCAAGATGATTTATCATTGATTTATAAATTTGAGAGGCGCCCGAATATGAGTATTTCTATTGATAGTGAAGATGATTTGAAGTGCACGGTAGAGCATAATCGAAATAGTGATTGTATGGAGATTCATATGCAAGTTGTTGTTAATATAAAGGGTTCTATTTTTGAAAGAAATCAAAAAGTTCTAGCTAAAATTTAAGTAATTAATAAACTCTTTTTAAAAATTGGCTTTGTGTGATGTTAGTTTTGTGATTACAGATTCCAAAGCATAGACGAATCGTAAATATTAACTTTAATAGTTACATGTTAACTATTCTTGTCGTATGTTAAGTATCATAGCTATATGTTAACTTTTACCATAACATGTTAATTTTAGGGTTTTATTTTGACTATCATAGTTATATGTCGACTTTTAACTAAACGTGTTAACTTTCCTCCTAGTCTGTTAACTTTTCCTACTAAATGTTAACTTTCGCTGCTTTATATTAACTTTCACCCAAACCTGTTAACTTTCATTGCTTTATCTCCATAAAAGCGTTTAAAAAAAGCTATGACCAAGTCTTTTATCTCATCCCAGATTATGAGAAGCAAAGTGTGTCAATTGATGAAATCGAGATATTGTCACCAATTACTACTAAAAGGAAGGGAAGAAATAGAACTAGACATATAAACAACAAAATAATTTACAACCGTCCACTAAAATGTTCTCGATGCAAAGTTGAAGGTCACAGTCAAGCTAATTGTAACGAAGCAATTGATGATTGGTGTGTATTGCTTATTAGTACAATACTTTTTGGTAGAGCAATGTAGGTTGTCAAGACTTTTGTAGCATGTTGTAGAAGATTTTCGTAATTTCTAAGATTGTAAATTTAATCATATCATGTATTTAAGTAATATCAGCTGCAAGAATGTAAGAATTTTAATAAATGCACTTGTTTAATTGAAGTTGTCTATTTGTGTTGCCTGTTAATTATCTCATTATCATGTTAACTTTTAGCTTACACGGTTAATTTTTGGGCTCACATGTTAACTTTCATAGAAATCTGTTAACTTTGAGTGTTACATGTTAATTATATGTGATATTAAAAAAAACGTAAGAGTCTGGTGGTGAGAAAAAACTTCAACGCAAGATGCATTTGGGCTGCTGATACAGCATAATTATGTACCAAAATTGCAAGTGCATAATTAATCAAGTTATAGTATAAAAAATTATTGATCCCACGAGGAAGATGATTTTAAGAGATTATTAGAATTGGTTATTATGTTGTGTGCGTGACAAAATAGAATTAAAGAATAAGTGTGAGAGTTATGATGAGTGAGAGTGATTGTTTTGAATATATGCAAGTAATAATAAATTGAATTTGAGCGAAGAGAAGTAAGAATCAAAGAATAGAATAAAAAGTAAGAAAGAGAAAAATCAAGAAAATAAAAGGTGGAGGGTTCAATTAAAGATATGAGAAATCTAGAATTGAATCTGATGCGGCATAATTATGTACCAAAATTGCAAGTGCACAATTTATCAAGTTATAGTATAAAAAATATTGATCCCACGAGGAAGATGAATTTAAGAGATTATTAGAAATGATTCTTATATTTTGTGTGTGGCAATTAGGAATAAAGAATAAGTGTGAGTGTGATGAGTGATTATATGCAAAAGATAATAAATTGAATTTGAGAGGAAAGAAGGAAGAATTAAAGAATAAATAAAATCACAAGGCAAGAAGGATGAATGAATAAAATCAAGAAATAAAACCAAGAATGAAAAGAGAATTTAAGAAAGTCAAGATGGAGGATTTAAAAGAGGTAAAAAATCTAGAATATAATCCACTAACCAATTTCAATTACAAAATACAAACTATTCTCTTTTTATCATATTTCAACTTAGATTTATTAAGCATAGATTATCAAACCATTTAAGGAAAGTGTAGCCTATCAAATTATCATCTAAGAGTGCACAATTTATCAAGTTATAGTATAAAAAGATATCGATCCCACGAAGAAGGTGATTTTAAGAGATTATTAAACTTGGTTCTTATATTTTGTGCGTGACAATTAGGAATAAAGAATAAGTGTGATTGTATGAGTGGTTGTTTTGAATATATGCAAAAGATAATAAATTGAATTTTAGAGGAGAGAAGGAAGAATTAAAGAATAAATGAAATCATAAGGCAAGAAATATGAATTAATAAAATCAAGAAATAAAACCAAAAATGAAAAGAAAATTTAAGAAAGTTAAGATGAAGGATTCAAAAGAGGTAAGAAATCTAGAATATAATCCACTAACCAATTTCAATTACAAAATATAAACTATTCTCTTTTTATCATATTTCAACTTAGATTTATTAAGCATAGATTATCAAACCATTTAAGGAAAGTGTAACCTATCAAATTATCATCTAAGTCAAAATTATTATTCATGATAAGAACAACAACATGATAATAATCCTAGAATTCATAAGCATAACCTATCAAACCATTTAAGATAAGCATAGATTATCAAATTCTTCTTCTACCGATTAGTTCTCTAGTTGATTATCCTAAACATGAACATTTTAAGTACAAGAGAATAATTCATACAATATAAAGGAAATTAGACTAGTTTCATACAATTCTAAGATTCCTACAAGAATTAAATTCACATCTTAAGAAATAAAAACAAGAAAAAAGAACTAATTATAAAATTAAAAAGAAAGGAAAAAATCTAAACTATGAACAAGAAATAAATCTAATTACAAAGAAAATAAAAATCTAAACTACAAAATAAATTGCAGAAATTAAATGCAAGAAAAATAAATCTACTCTACAAATTAAAGTGCAAAAAGAAAATAAAAAAGACAAGAAAGTAAATCTACACTACAAGCATGAATTTAAATCTAACTAATAAGCAATAATAAAGAAATTACTAAAAAGAAATAAAAGAGAAAAGAAATGCAAACTGTAGGCATCGAAAATTGCCTATAGGTCTCCACGAACGGTTCAGTGATAAAGAGCAACGATGAACATCACTATCCGATCCACAGGAGTCCAATTGATGTCGATGAATAATTGAAGGGAATCGACGAACTATGTGAGCTGATAGGATTTCGGAACAACGAAGACCCGGACCAATCGGGAACCCGGCAATGTTCACAAAAAGGACAACGCCCTTCGAGTCTCGTTCACTCTACAGATAATCCAACCACCAGAGTGGATCGAACTCTTCGTCAAGCTTCCAACGCACTTGGAATCACTCAAATCCGAGTTCGGACGAAGAAGCTACGGGGAAAACAATCAACGGAGCGTCTCAGGCTGAGTTGGGACACCCGGGGTGTCTCGGGAAAGTCGAAACACCCCAGGGGTGTCTAGGAAAAGCCTAGACACCCCAGGGGTGTCTCGGCCAACCAGGGGGGGCCCGGCCAAAGCCGAGACACCCAGGGGTGTCTAGGCACCCTAGGTGCTCCCATGCCTATAAATAGCCCCCTAAGGCCTCATTTTTGGAGATCTGGATTTTTGGAGAAGTTGGCGAAGCCCTGCTGCAGTGAAGAGTGGTCGAGCGCTTCAACCGAGGAGGAGAGAGGTCTTCATCAGATTCTTCATCACCCGTCCCCCCTTTCCTTAGTATTACCCTTCGCCGGTAATCACTAAGAAGAGCAGATATCTCGTTTTAGCCGAGATAGACGCTTCAGGCTTCTAGATCTCACGCGGATCAACGAAGCTCTGTCCGATTTTTCCGGAACAGATCTGAGTGCCAGGTAGTCCATGGATATTGACGTCCCTATCACAGGCAAAAAATCTTTTTTTTAATTATGGTCAATAATAATCAAATGTGAGAAGATGAATTTTATTATGGTCAACAAAAATAAAATCTTTTTTTTTAAATCCTAATTGTCTCTAATTGTGAAGCTAGCTAAAGAGGGTGGAATTGAAAACTAGAAAGAAGACTTACCCGAAAGCAATGCTCCAAATTCTTGATCTTCAATCCAAGATTTTCAAGCTCCAAGCGGTTCCTTCACAAGAAAAATACACAAGTTAAAGAATCAAGTTAATAAAATCCTATTTTAGCACCTTCCCCGGCAACGGCGCCAAAAACTTGATGCGGCATAATTATGTACCAAAATTGCAAGTGCACAATTTATCAAGTTATAGTATAAAAAGATATCGATCCCACGAAGAAGGTGATTTTAAGAGATTATTAAACTTGGTTCTTATATTTTGTGCGTGACAATTAGGAATAAAGAATAAGTGTGATTGTATGAGTGGTTGTTTTGATTTATATGCAAGAGGTAATAAATTGAATTTTAGAGGAGAGAAGGAAGAATTAAAGAATAAATGAAATCACAAGGCAAGAAATATGAATTAATAAAATCAAGAAATAAAACCAAAAATAAAAAGAAAATTTAAGAAAGTTAAGATGAATGATTCAAAAGAGGTAAGAAATCTAGAATATAATCCACTAACCAATTTCAATTACAAAATATAAACTATTCTCTTTTTATCATATTTCAACTTAGATTTATTAAGCATAGATTATCAAACCATTTAAGGAAAGTGTAACCTATCAAATTATCATCTAAGTTAAAATTACTATTCATGATAAGAACAACAACATGATAATAATCCTAGAATTCATAAGCATAACCTATCAAACCATTTAAGATAAGCATAGATTATCAAATTCTTCTTCTACCGATTAGTTCTCTAGTTGATTATCCTAAACATGAACATTTTAAGTACAAGAGAATAATTCATACAATATAAAGGAAATTAGACTAGTTTCATACAATTCTAAGATTCCTACAAGAATTAAATTCACATCTTAAGAAATAAAAACAAGAAAAAGAAGACTAATTACAAAATTAAAAAGAAAAGAAAAATCTAAACTATGAACAAGAAATAAATCTAATTACAAAGAAAATAAAAATCTAAACTACAAAATAAATTGCAGAAATTAAATGCAAGAAAAATAAATCTACTCTACAAATTAAAGTGCAAAAAGAAAATAAAAAAGACAAGAAAGTAAATCTACACTACAAGCATGACCACGAACGGTTCAGTGTTAAAGAGCGATGATGAACGTCACTATCCGATCCACAGGAGTCCAATTGACGTCGATGAACGATTGAAGTGAATCGACGAACTACGTGAGCTGATAGGATTTCGGAACAACGAAGACCCGGACCAATCGGGAACCCGGCAATGTTCACAAAAAGGACAACGCCCTTCGAGTCTCGTTCACTCTACAGATAATCCAACCACCAGAGTGGATCGAACTCTTCGTCAAGCTTCCAACGCACTTGGAATCACTCAAATCCGAGTTCGGACGAAGAATCTACGGTGAAAACAATCAAACATACGCAACGGAGTGTCTCAGGCTGAGTTGGGACACCCGGGGTGTCTCGGGAAAGTCGAAACACCCCAGGGGTGTCTAGGAAAAGCCTAGACACCCCAGGGGTGTCTCGGCCAAGCCGAGACACCCCAAGGATGTCTCGGCCAAGGTCTAGGCTTTTCCTAGACACCCCAGGGGTGTCTAGGCACCCTAGGTGCTCCCATGCCTATAAATAGCCCCCTTATGCCTCATTTTTGAAGATCTGGATTTTTGGAGAAGTTGGCGAAGCCCTGCTGCAGTGAAGAGTGGTCGAGCGCTTCAACAGAGGAGAGGAGAGGTCTTCATCAGAGTCTTCATCACCCGTCCCCCATTTCCTTAGTATTACCCTTCGCCGGTAATCACTAAGAAGAGCAGATATCTCGTTTTAGCCGAGATAGACGCTTCAGGCTTCTAGATCTCACGCGGATCAACGAAGCTCTGTCCGATTTTTCCGGAACAGATCTGAGTGCCAGGTAGTCCATGGATATTGACGTCCCTATCACAGGCAAAAGACCCACGCAAGCAGAAAACCGATAAACGATCTCTGCGTTTGTTTTGACGAGAGTTGTAACTTTTGTTTTCATTGTGTAAAAGTCTTATAAAAAGACAATCTTTTTTTTGATTTCATTGTAACGACTAAAGTTGTAATGAATACAGCAATGAATACAACAATTTTCGACGCAAACAAGCTGGCGACCACAGTGGGAGCCAACGGCCTCGCTGCCGAGGCCGTCGTGACGCAACCGGCATTCAAGATCCGGGTGAATGAAGAGATCGAATACGAGTTCGATCAGCAAAAGTTTGAAGAGTACCTCTCTTCCTCCTCCTCCAGATCCGCCTCTCCGAACAGGCGCAGGAAGGCATCCTCTTCCAGAAATGTTCGCGGGACCTTCGGCTCGAAGATCCAAGAGCCCATTGCCGCCGCTGCACTCGCACCACGTGACGTCCCCGCGTCGTCCAACGTGGTCGAGACCGCAGATCTGGACTTCTCCTCCGCCAAGGAGATGGCTACTGAAGGTGCTCCAGCCGTGTCAAAGAGGACGCGCCAAAGACGGCGCCAACGCCTTGCACGACAACTGGCCAAGGCCACGGAATCGATGGACGGGATCCGCTACAATGAAGATCTCAAGTCCAGACAGCGCCAAGAGCAACAACGGCACATAACCAACTCCTCCTCCAAGGCAGAAACGAATGAATGGGTTCGTGTCACGAGGACTCGCTCGACCCTCGAAGAGCGAATCAAGAAACGCCGCGCGTTGCTTGCGCATGCCCGAGCTCTCCTGCAGAAAGCGGAGGAGATGCAGAAAGAAGAGGCAGTCAAGAATCCGTCAAAACACAAGCAGGTGTGGGTGCTAAAGGCAAAGCCGGCGCCTAAGACAAGAGTGGACGGAGTTGCTGTCCAACCTTCATCAAATCCAGATCCCGTTCCCCTTGCCCCCGCACCTCCGACGGAGTCAGGTAAGAACACGGATCCTTCAACATCCAGAGTTCCTTTGAAAGGTCGTCTCGGTCCCTTACCAGGGAATCGAGGTAAAGCACCTATCAAGGAGCGATTGGGTCCGTTGAAATGTCCCCATTTGATAAACCCGACTGGGGGTCGTGCTAATTCCCCCAAGATAGATAACAAAGGGAAAACCCCTATTGCCGACCGCATTGGTTTGCGTGTCGAAGTTCAAGAGCCCGTTAAGTTTTTACGTTTGCAAAAGCGTAGACTTGAACGAGCGACTTTTGAAAACGCTAATAAAGCGTCATATCCCCAGAAGAAAGCACATTCGTCTGATGATGATAGTGTTATACCTGGGAAGTCGTGCCAACACTCTATGGGTTGCTCCAGTTATCAAACTGATGAGTTGTACTATAGAGTTGGGGGTGCGAATAAGTCTTGGAAGCGAGATGCTCGAGACACGGAGTCTCACTATCCGTGTGCCACCATAATCAAGGCGGTATTGTCGAAATGCTGTTGTTCTAAAGCCCCAAGGAGAATTTCGGTGTTCGAGAGAATTTCCACCGGAACGTCTGAGACCAAGCCTAGGCGTTTCCGACAAAGAAGAAGGATAGTCGAAGACGGAGAATTTCCGAAGGTCACCACTAATATGACCAGCAAAAGGGCATCGACATGGGATAATCTCGAGTCAACTCCGCTAGTACCCTGGTATTTAACTCATCTGCAGTCTGGAACCATTACACGAGGAACTTATAGTAGGGTTCGGACGAGATTACCGTCAAAAGACGAAGGATCAGATGCCTGCTCTGCGATTGCATCGGACAACATAGTATCCAGCGAGGGACAACCCCGCGAGGTACTCATGATCAGCACCGAGCAAGTAACTAAAATGCTTGAAGATGCCCTGGCTAGGCAGAAGGAAAGTTTCAAATTCGAGATGGAGATGGCCATGCAGCAAATGAGAGAGATGCATGACCAGCAAATCGCGGCACTGACAACTCATCAAGGAGAACCCAGTCGTCGTAATAATCCGAATCAATAAATATCCCTCCTGTCAACAACGACAATGGAAGCGGTCCCGTGGATGATAATGCAAAAGAGGACCACGTTACCTCTCCCCGAAGCCACTCGAAGACAGGTACGAGTGAAGACAAAAAGATGAAGGACTTGGAGAGCAAAATCAATGCGTTGATGAATGCTCAAGAAGTGAAAAGGTCCGGCATACCATGTCCATACCCAAGGGAGTGGGAATCAATTCCATATCCGGCAAAGTTCAACCTGATCAACTTCACGCCGTTCGACGGAAAGGGTTCCCCTACCCACTTAATATATTTTAAGTCTCACTTAGGAATAATCTCCGGCAATGAACCCTTGATGGTACGGTCGTTCGTTGGCACTCTTCGCGGAGCGGCCTTCGATTGGTATCGTCGCCTCAAGCCAGGGAGTGTCAGCAGTTGGGACGACATGGAGGATATGTTTCTGACGAATTTCTTCGATGACGACACTGAGGTCTCAATCGGCACTCTGTTTGATGAGAAGCAGAAGAATGGTGAGACAGTCGAAAACTTCGTGAAGAGGTTCCGAAATAAAGCAATGAATTGCAGGGATCCGGTCAGCGAAGATTCCTGGCCAACTTCTTCGACGACGACACCGAGATATCTATCGGATCATTGCTCGATGAGAAATAGAAGGACGGGGAGTTAGTTGACACCTTCGTCAAAAGGTTCCGGAACAAAGCGATGAATTGTCGGGACCCGATCACCGAGGAATTCATCCTCCAGACCTGCCACAACAACCTTTCGCTGGACGTGTTGGAAGCAATGGGCACAGCACCGTCCAAAACGTGGCAGGATCTGAAAGTCCGAGGAGAGCAAGCTGAACGTTTCCTCCGAAGGAAGAAGGCCGAGAGGAACCTACCGACGGCTAATCCTCTGGACTCAAACTTCGCCTCTCGTGGTAAGGGCAAGGCACCTGCAGCTGCTGGTGGTGCTAATCAAGCGTCACAACAGCAATCCCGAAGGCAGCAAAAGACTTCGGGTCCGAGACTCCAAAGAGAGTATTCCTTCAAGGACGAAGACATTCCAGCCATCTTCGAATCTCTCCTTGGAAGCAACAGGATCAAGCTACCACCTATCACAAATCAGGAGGAAGCTAACAATACTACGGACCCAAAGTACTGTGCATACCACAGGAGGGTCGTTCATCCCACCAAGGATTGCTTTGCTCTCAAGAATAGCATTCAGACCTTGGTTGAAGCCGGCGTTATATCGCTCAATTAAGTCAAAAGAGAACGGCAAGACTCCGAAGAGTATACGAGTATAAACTGCTTCTCAAAACTCCAAAGAGTATACGAGTATAAACTGTTTCTCAATCCTCCGACCGGTACAAGAGGTTAAACTGTTCCCTGATACTCCAATAGGTATATGAGTCTAAACTGTTTCCCCACTTTTGACGGGAAGTTCCTGGAGAATATTAAGCTAATATTCTTAAGGATAACCCGGTTAGTTAACTGATAATAATGTCCGAACCAGTTCCGCAGAGGAAACTGGGGGTGGACGATTTATGTAACGGGAAGTTCCCAAAACCACAGCAATGTAATGAATAAGAACTCCCATTCTCACCATGTCTATGCACTCAACACTCTCTCTGTTAGAGTCTGGACGTAACCATACCCAGTTTTGCAAAGGAAGCTGGGGGTGGATGATTCATGTAACGGGAAGTTCCCAAAAGAAATCCATATAGTGTATTCTTAGGGATAACCCGGTCACTACAGCAAGGTAATGAATAAGAAACTTTCATTCAAATTCTCACCACTCTCATTGCTAGAGTCTGGACATAATATTCAGAATTGGTCAAACCTTCCTACAGTTAGGACCACAACCAAAATCCCCCTCTCGATTCTCCCAATGAACGAGAGGTCCACAGATCGAGCGATCAAACCTTCCTACAGTTAGGATCGTCTCAAACCTCCCAATTGGTCAAACCTTCCTACAGTTAGGACCACAACCAAAACCTCCTCTCGATTCCTCCAATGAACGAGAGGTCCACTTTCAAATCGAGTGATCAAACCTTCCTACAGTTAGGGTCATCTCAAACTCCTGCTTGGTCAAACCTTCCTACAGTTAGGACCAAAACCACAATTCACTCTCGATAAACGAGAAATTCATCTTTAGTTCGGTAATCAAACCTTCCGACAGTTACACCTTTTCGGATTCTGGGGGTGGAGATCCCACCTCGAGTCTCCTTTCCAGCTGAAGATAGAATATAAAATTCTTCTTCTTTAGTGTCGGGAGATAGAATATAAAATTCTTCCTCTCCTATTTCGGGTTCGTCTTTGCCCCAAGAGAAGACACCACCTTTTTCAAATCCCAAAATTTGTGCCTCACAGGTACTAGGAAGTTTATCCCGAATCCTAAGCAGGGATAAGTCTGCGCCTAACACGCGCTGCCGGTTTAGTCTTTTTCCGCACAAAAAGACACCAGAGTTCGATTCTGGGGTATTCTATCCTGAAACCTAAGCAAGGATAAGTCTGTGCCTAACCCGCGCTGCCGGTTAGTTCTTAACCGTTGAAAAGAACATCCGTCCACATATTCAACATTGTGGCAGGTTGTTATTAATAACACCAAAATCCATGCCTTACACGCATGGGGAATTTCATCCTGAATCCTAAGAAAGGATATGCCGACGCCTAACACGCGTCGCCGGTTTAGTCTTTCCCCGTAGAAAAAGACACCAGAGTTCGATTCTGGGGTATCTCATCCCGAAGCCTAAGTAGGGATAAGTCAACGTCTAATACACGTTGCTGGGTAGCCTATTCCCATAACAATGGTAAAGCCTATGTATTCAACATCATAGCACAAAGTCTAAGAGAATTCACTCTCTTAGCACAACGTTACATGCGGAACGGATTTAGACAATCCGCATGCTAGCCCGACTCAAACGGTAGTCGGTAAAGGCTAATCAAATCCGTTAAAGGCTTGGGGTTAGCCAAAAATCCTAAAGTCAACGCCTAACACGCGTCGCCGGGTAGTCTATTCCCGTGAGAAAGACGAAGTCTACGTATTCAATATCGTAGCACTAAAAGGGTTAACTCTTTTAGCTTAACGTCACATGCGGAACGGACTTGAACAATCCGCATGCTAGCCCGACTCAAACGGTAGTCGGTAAAGGCGCATCAAACCCGTTGATGGCTGAGGATTTGCCAAAAATCCTATAAATACGAGAGTCACTGACGCATCAGCTTCATTAGTTGGTCTCGCGACCCGAGCATCCAACGGCGTTCAAAACCCTAGGGTTAACGCCGGTCAACGCGTAACCCTAGGTCAACGCCAGTCAACGCGTTGCGAGCAAAAATTCAACGTACGACGTTCAAAACCCTAAGGTCAACGCCGGACAACGCGTGACCCCAGGTCAACGCCTATCAATGCGTTGCAATGAAAGAACTAACACTCCGAAAAGTATACGAGTATAAACTGCTTCTTAATACTCCGAAAAGTATACGAGTATAAACTGCTTCTTAATACTCCGAAAAGTATACGAGTATAAACTGCTTCTTAATACTCCGAAAAGTATACGAGTATAAACTGCTTCTTAATACTCCGAAAAGTATACGAGTATAAACTGCTTCTTAATACTCCGAAAAGTATACGAGTATAAACTGCTTCTTAATACTCCGAAAAGTATACGAGTATAAACTGCTTCTTAATACTCCGAAAAGTATACGAGTATAAACTGCTTCTTAATACTCCGAAAAGTATACGAGTATAAACTGCTTCTTAATACTCCGAAAAGTATACGAGTATAAACTGCTTCTTAATACTCCGAAAAGTATACGAGTATAAACTGCTTCTTAATACTCCGAAAAGTATACGAGTATAAACTGCTTCTTAATACTCCGAAAAGTATACGAGTATAAACTGCTTCTTAATACTCCAATAAGGTATATGAGTCAGAGTCAACGTTCGACGATCCAAAACCCTAAGGGTCAACGCTGGTCAACGCGTAACCCTAGGTCAACGCCAGTCAACGCGTTGCAACCAGAGTCAACGTTTGACGATTCGAAACCCTAAGGGTCAACGCCGGTCAACGCGTAACCCTAGGTCAACGCCAGTCAACGCGTTGCAACCAAAGTCAACGTTTGATGATTCGGTCAACATAATGTGACGGAGGTAGTTCAAAGTCAACTCAATGACACGAGCCAAACTCAATTCATCAGCTGCAGACTCGAGACTCCGACGACGGCCAAGCGATAAACGCAGCGCCGGAAGAACTTCAGCTATTCGTCAAAGCATCGAATAGACCGAAAATCGAAGGAGCCAAGAGTTGAAGCTAACTACAGGTCTTTACGCCGACTGAAGGCTAGACCAATCACATCCAAAGTATTCCAGCCTCTTCTATAAAAGAAACGAGTCCGGAACGCTTTGGAGGGGGTATCTGTAGGCATCGAAAATTGCCTATAGGTCTCCACGAACGGTTCAGTGTTAAAGAGCAACGATGAACGTCACTATCCGATCCACAGGAGTCCAATTGACGTCGATGAACGATTGAAGTGAATCGACGAACTACGTGAGCTGATAGGATTTCGGAACAACGAAGACCCGGACCAATCGGGAACCCGACAATGTTCACAAAAAGGACAACGCCCTTCGAGTCTCGTTCACTCTATAGATAATCCAACCACCAGAGCGGATCAAACTCTTCGTCAAGCTTCAAACGCACTTGGAATCACTCAAATCCGAGTTCGGACGAAGAATCTATAGCGAAAACAATCAAACATACGCAACGGAGCGTCTCAGGCTGAGTTGGGACACCCGGGGTGTCTCGGGAAAGTCGAAACACCCCAGGGGTGTCTAGGTAAAGCCTAGACCCAGGGGTGTCTAGGCACCCTAGGTGCTCCCATGCCTATAAATAGCCCCCTTATGCCTCATTTTTGAAGATCTGGATTTTTGGAGAAGTTGGCGAAGCCCTGCTGCAGTGAAGAGTGGTCGAGCGCTTCAACAGAGGAGAGGAGAGGTCTTCATCAGAGTCTTCATCACCCGTCCCCCCTTTCCTTAGTATTACCCTTCGCCGGTAATCACTAAGAAGAGCAGATATCTCGTTTTAGCCGAGATAGACGCTTCAGGCTTCTAGATCTCACGCGGATCAACGAAGCTCTGTCCGATTTTTCCGGAACAGATCTGAGTGCCAGCGACGGTGGTCCACGGATATCAACGTCCCCGTCACAGGCCAAGATCCCACGTAAGCAGAAGACCGATAAACTATCTCTGCGTTTGTTTTGACGAGAGTTGTACCTTTTGTTTTCATTGTGTAAAAGTCTTATAAAAAGACAATCTTTTTTTTGATTTCATTGTAATGACTAAAGTTGTAATGAATACAGCAATGAATACAACAATTTTCGACGCAAACACAAACCTTCAAATTGCTCTTCATCTCCATCCTCATCATCCAACAAGAGGAGAAAGAACAAATTTAAAGAGGAAAAAATTATTTTTATTAATTGCAACTAAAGTTACAATTTTTGGAATGCCTTCTCAATTAAGAGTAGCCCTCCTCTCCAAAAAGAGTTTACAAAATTTTTACACCCATAACCCCTCACTCTCTACCCCTATTTATAGTAAACATCAGTGAATGAGAGCCATTGGATTCAAATCTTATCCAAAACCAACAAAAATCAGCCATTGGATTGTAACTGCCTGGACGTCCGTATCGATACCCGCATCGATAGGGGTATCGATGCGGGCATCGATACAGGCATCGATGCGGGCATCGATGCCCCCATCGATGCAGGCATCGATGCCTGCTCTTCTCCTGTTGCTGTCCGCAGAACTCTTTTTCTTGGACTCTTGGGCTTGGGTTTTGATTTATCTCTTCATTAAATACTTGAAAGAATTCATTGGGCTTCATGGCTTCATTTCTTCATTAAATTATGGGCTTTTTGTTGAGATATGAGGGTTTTGAAAGAATTCATTGGGCTTCATGGCTTCATTTCTTCATTAAATTATGGGTTTTTTGTTGAGATATGAGGGTTTTGAGATTTATTCTTCATTAACCTGCAATTAAAGATAAAAACAATTATTAGTAGTATATTTATTCATATAAAATAGATAATGAGGGTATAAAATTATAATAAAATATGATTATCAAATACCCCCATACCTAAACTCTTGCTAGTCCTCTAGCAAAGAAAGAAAAAGAAAATCCTAACTCACTTTCGCAGGAATCGCGTTTGTATTTAGCGCATACAACAAGCCTTTAAACCCCTAGGTTACCCTAGTGGACGAGTTGTAGTCTCGTGAGGGTTTGCAGTGAATATACCCACAAAATTCGGTCAACTTGCCAAGTTAAATAAGTCAGTAAATAACAGATTTTCCTTGATATATTTAAACATTCTAATTGAAGCTAGTTAATAATCAAGAAAACGTTTTTATATATAACTCCAATGTAAATCCCCTAGAAAATCTTTTTCATTATAGCAATACAAAACCAAGTCAAATCTTAGAAATTTAATTAAAAAGTTTTGAAAAGAACATGCCAACTCTTTGTTTTAAATAACTTTCAAGTCTCTTGATCAAAAATTGTTTTTCAAGACCATATATACAAAACAACAATATATAAAAACAATTGTTAGTGTTATATATATGTATATTTTTTTCACTCTCTAATTCTTGGTGATTGTTTTCTATTTTAACGGGCTTTCTAAGTGACCATTTAACGAGTTTTGGGCCAATGAATCCCAACCCAATTGGGCTTAGGTCATTAAGTATAGAGATACTCCTTGGGCTTAATTGCTCAGTCAACTTAGGCTTTATAAGATAGAATCACCTTGAATTTAAGAGTTTTTATTTATTTATTTTTTTTGGGTGGTGCCCATTTTTCGCACTCTTCTTTTATAAGGTTAGTTTTTTTTTTTAATATACATATGTGTAAGTATATATAGTCTTAAAAAAATTGTGTAAATCAAGATAACTTGAAAAAAAATATTTTCAACTCTAAGTTAAGCATGCAAAAATTTCATTATTTTTAATTAAAAATCTAAGGTAAGACTTAAGTAAAGTATACTAGTTAAAAAATCATTTCTTAAGAATTTTATTTGGAGTTATCATAAAAGGTGAACTTGAATATGTCACTAACTAAGAATTAGAAAATTTAAAATCTATCAATTTGATCAATTATTACTTAACTCTATTAATTTGGCAAGTGACAATATTTTTATAATTTTTTTTAACAAAAAGAAAGAAAAATATAACTAAAAAGGTAAAATAAAGAGGAAAATATGTATTTCTCACCCCCACACCTAAATTTTGCATTGTCCTCAATGCAAATTCGCTGAAGCACAAAGTAAAGCAGATAAAATTAAAGAACTTACAGTTGTTCGGTTGACAATGATGATAAGGATCTGCAATTACTGTTAGTATGAGGATGAAGAAATCAAATAAGAGGAAAAATTGTAAGTAATTTTTTTTTACCTATGTTACTTATTCAAATTTTTGTTATGTTTTTTTATAAGAAACAAAAGAACTTTTTTTAAGAAACAAAAGAAAAATTAGTTTTTTTATTTTTTTTATTTTTATAGATAATGAGGTTCATGAAGAACCAACACCTCTTCCTCTCCGAGCGTAGAAAATTCTAAAAATGGTTTCAGACGTTGACCATTTATTTTAAAAATATTACCATTTTTAGGATTTTCTATCTCGACAGCTCCATGTGAGAAAACTTGTTTGACAAAAAATGGACCTGTCCATCTAGATCTTAATTTTCCCGAAAAAAGATGCAATTTTGAATTGTACAATAAAACTTTCTGTCCTGGAGAGAAATTTTTTCGCAAAATTGATTTATCATGAAAAATTTTGGTTTTCTCTTTGTAAATTTTTGAGTTTATGTATGCATCATTTCTAATTTCTTCCAACTCATTTATTTGGAGCAATCTATTTTTACCTGCCGAATCTGAGTTAAAATTCAATTGTTTTATTGCCCACATTGCTCGATGTTCCAACTCTACTGGTAGGTGGCAAGCCTTCCTGAATACTAATCTGTATGGTGACATCCCCAAATTGGCCTTAAAAGCTGTTCTATACGCCCACAGAGCATCACACAATTTTACAGACCAATCTTTTCTGTTATGATTAACTGTTTTTTCTAAGATTTGTTTCATCTGCCTGTTTGTGACCTCTACTTGCCCACTGGTTTGGGGGTGATAAGGAGTTGACAATTTGTGTGTGATTGAATATTTCCTCATCAAAGCCTCGAAAGAACGGTTACAGAAATGTGTACCGTTATCACTGATGATCGCTCGAGGTACTCCAAACCGGGCAAAAATGTTCTCTTTCAAAAACTTGACAACGACCTTGTTGTCATTAGTTTTGCAAGCTACCGCCTCAACCCATTTTGACATGTATTCAACGGCTACTAGAATGTAGACATTTCCAAAGGAATTTGGAAATGGTCCCATGAAATCGATACCCCACAGATCAAAAAGTTCAACAGATAAAATGGGTTGTAAAGGCATCATATTTCTCCTAGTGACCTTCCCTAAAAGCTGACAGCGGTTACAGGTTTTGCAAAACTCGAATGAATCCTTGAAGAGAGTGGGCCAATATAGCCCAGACTGGAGAACTTTTTCAGCTGTTTTTCTCGGGCCAAAGTGGCCCCCACAGGCTTGCTCATGACAGAAGGATAGAACACTCCTAGTTTCTTCAGTGGGAACACACCTCCTAAAGATCTGATCAGGACAGTATTTGAACAGATATGGATCATCCCAGTAAAAGTATTTTACTTGGGAGAGAAAACGGGATCTATCCTGTTTGGACCAATGAGAAGGGATCTGGTTCATGACTATGTAGTTCACAATGTCGGCGAACCAGGGAACAGATTGGATTTCTAGGAGTTGTTCATCTGGAAAATGTTCATTGATTGGAACGGTTGATGTTGGTGCATTTGGGAGTCGAGAGAGGTGATCTGCTACGGGGTTCTCTGTTCCCCTTCTGTCAAGAATTTGAATGTCAAACTCTTGAAGAAGGAGAATCCATCTAATGAGCCGTGCTTTAGCATCCTTTTTGGTCAAAAGATACTTTAGTGCGGCATGATCAGTGAAAACTTTGGTTAAGGAACCGATGAGGTAGGACCTGAATTTTTCTAAGGCAAAGACTACAGCTAAAAACTCTTTCTCTGTGACAGAGTAGTTTTGCTGGGCATCATTCAGAGTCCTACTGGCGTAGTAGATCACATGCGGTTTTCCATCAAACCGTTGTCCTAAAACAGCTCCAATCGCAGAATCAGATGCATCACACATCAGTTCGAATGGTAAGGTCCAGTCCGGTGTGTTCTCTTTTTTTCTTCCTCATCTAGTCAAAGGAAAAAATAAATAAATTTTTTTTTCTTCTTTTTTTAAAGAAAAATCCTAACTTTCACTTTCGCAGAATCGCGGTTGTATTTTTAGCGCATACAACAAGCCTTTAAACCCTAAGGTTAACCTAGTGACGAGTTGTTAGTCTCGTGCAGCCGGTTTGCAGTGAATATCACCCACAAAATTCGGCTCAACTTGCCAAGTTAATTTAAGTCAGTAAATAACAGCATTTTTCCGTGATATTTTTAAACTATTCTAATTGAAGCTAGGTTAATAATTCAAGAAAAACGTTTTATTGATAACTCAATGTAAATTCCCTAGAAATTCTTTTGTCATTTATAGCAATACAAAACCCAAGTCAAATCCGTAGAAATTTAATTAAAAAGTTTGAAAAGAACATGCCAACTCTTTGTTGTTAAATAACTTTCAAGTCTCTTGATCAAAAATCTGCTTTTTCAAAGACGATATATACGATAATCAACAATTATATAAAAACAATTGTTTAGTTGTTATATATATGTATATTTTTTCACTCTCTAATTCTTTGGTGCATTGCTTTTCTATTTTAACGGGCTTTCTAAGTGACCATTTAACGAGTTTGGGCCAATGAATCCCAACCCAATTGGGCTTAGGTCATTAAGCTATAATGAGATACTCCTTGGCTTAATTTGTCAGTCAACTTTAGGCTTTATAAGATAGAATCACCTATGAATTTAAGGAGTTTTTTTTTTGTGGTGCCTATTTTTCGCACTCTTCTTTTATAATGTTAGTTTTTTTTTAATATATGTATGTGTAAGTATATATAGTCTTTTAAAAAAATTTGTGTAAATTAAGATAACTTGAAAAAATATTTTCAACTCTAAGTTAAGCATGCAAAAATTTCATTATTTTTAATTAAAAATCTAAGGTAAGACTTAAGTAAAGTATACTAGTTGAAAAATCATTTCTTAAGAATTTTATTTGGAGTTATCATAAAAGGTGAACTTGAATATGTCACTAACTAAGAATTAGAAAATTTAAAATCTATCAATTTGATCAATTATTACTTAACTCTATTAATTTGGCAAGTGACAATATTTTTAATTTTTTTTTTAACAAAAAGAAAGAAAAATATAACTAAAAAGGTAAAATAAAGAGGAAAATATGTATTTCTCACCCCCACACCTAAATTTTGCATTGTCCTCAATGCAAATTCGCTGAAGCACAAAGTAAAGCAGTTAAAATTGAAGAACTTACAGTTGTTCGGTTGACAATGATGATAAGGATCTGCAATTACTGTTAGTATGAGGATGAAGAAATCAAATAAGAAAAAAATTGTAAGTAATTTTTTATTTTTTTATTTTTATTTTTTTATTTTTTGTTACTTATTCAATTTTTTTTTTTATAGATAATGAGGTTCATGAAGAACCAACACCTCTTCCTCTCCGAGCGTAGAAAATTCTAAAAATGGTTTCAGACGTTGACCATTTATTTTAAAAATATTACCATTTTTAGGATTTTCTATCTCGACAGCTCCATGTGGAAAAACTTGTTTAACAAAAAATGGACCAGTCCATCTTGATCTTAATTTTCCCGGAAAAAGATGCAATTTTGAATTGTACAATAAAACTTTCTGTCCTGGAGAGAAATTTTTTCGCAAAATTGATTTGTCATGAAAAATTTTTGTTTTCTCTTTGTAAATTTTTGAGTTTATGTATGCATCATTCCGAATTTCTTCCAACTCATTTATTTGGAGCAATCTGTTTTTACCTGCCGAGTCTGAGTCAAAATTTAACTGTTTTATTGCCCACATTGCTCAATGTTCCAATTCTACTGGTAGGTGACAAGCTTTCCCGAATACCAGTCTGTATGGTGACATCCCTAAATTGGCCTTAAAAGCTGTTCTATATGCCCACAGAGCATCACACAATTTTACAGACCAATCTTTTCTGTTATGATTAACTGTTTTTTCTAAGATTTGTTTGATCTGCCTGTTTGTGACCTCTACTTGTCCACTGGTTTGGGGGTGATAAGGAGTTGACAATTTGTGTGTGATTGAATATTTCCTCATCAAAGCCTCGAAAGAACGGTTACAGAAATGTGTACCGTTATCACTGATGATCGCTCGAGGTACTCCAAACCGGGCAAAAATGTTCTCTTTCAAAAACTTGACAACGACCTTGTTGTCATTAGTTTTGCAAGCTACCGCCTCAACCCATTTTGACATGTATTCAACGGCTACTAGAATGTAGACATTTCCAAAGGAATTTGGAAATGGTCCCATGAAATCGATACCCCACAGATCAAAAAGTTCAACAGATAAGATGGGTTGTAAAGGCATCATATTTCTCCTAGTGACCTTCCCTAAAAGCTGACAGCGGTTACAGGTTTTGCAAAACTCGAATGAATCCTTAAAGAGAGTGGGCCAATACAGCCCAGATTGGAGAACTTTTTCAGCTGTTTTTCTCGGGCCAAAGTGGCCCCCACAGGCTTCCTTATGACAAAAGGATATAACACTCCTAGTTTCTTCAGTGGGAACACACCTCCTAAAGATCTGATCAGGACAGTATTTGAACAGATATGGATCATCCCAGTAAAAGTATTTTACTTGGGAGAGAAAACGGGATCTATCCTGTTTGGACCAATGAGAAGGGATCTGGTTCATGACTATGTAGTTCACAATGTCGGCGAACCAGGGAACAGATTGGATTTCTAGGAGTTGTTCATCTGGAAAATGTTCATTGATTGGAACGGTTGATGTTGGTGCATTTGGGAGTCGAGAGAGGTGATCTGCTACGGGGTTCTCTGTTCCCCTTCTGTCAAGAATTTGAATGTCAAACTCTTGAAGAAGGAGAATCCATCTAATGAGCCGTGCTTTAGCATCCTTTTTGGTCAAAAGATACTTTAGTGCGGCATGATCAGTGAAAACTTTGGTTAAGGAACCGATGAGGTAGGACCTGAATTTTTCTAAGGCAAAGACTACAGCTAAAAACTCTTTCTCTGTGACAGAGTAGTTTTGCTGGGCATCATTCAGAGTCCTACTGGCGTAGTAGATCACATGCGGTTTTCCATCAAACCGTTGTCCTAAAACAGCTCCAATCGCAGAATCAGATGCATCACACATCAGTTCGAATGGTAAGGTCCAGTCCGGTGCATGAATGATAGGAGCTGTGGTTAGCTCCTTTTTCAGATATTCAAAAGCTTTGAGGCAGTCGGGAGAGAAGACAAATGATGTATCCTTGGCTAAGAGATTGGTCAAGGGTCTAGCAATTTTGCTGAAATCCTTGATGAAACGTCGGTAAAAACCAGCATGACCAAGAAACGATCTGACATCTTTGACAGTTTTGGGAGGAGGGAGATTGGAAATGAGATCTACCTTAGCTTTGTCCACTTCGATTCCCCTATTGGAAACTACATGTCCTAAGACAATGCCTTGTTTGACCATGAAATGACATTTCTCCCAATTGAGAGTCAGATTTTTCTCCCTACACCGTTCTAGGACCAGTTTAAGATGATGCAAACATTGGGAAAATGTGTCACCAAAAATGGAAAAGTCATCCATGAAAATTTCGAGAAATCGCTCTACCATGTCGGAAAAAATACTGATCATGCAACGTTGGAATGTGGCCGGTGCATTGCACAGGCCAAAAGGCATGCGTCGGTATGCGAATGTTCCATACGGGCAAGTGAAGGTGGTTTTCTCCTGATCTTCTGGAGCGATAGGGATTTGATTGTAACCTGAATATCCATCCAGGAAACAGTAGAACTCGTGTCCTGCTAAACGCTCTAACATTTGGTCAATGAAAGGAAGAGGGAAGTGATCTTTCCGAGTGGCTAAGTTGAGTTTTCTGTAGTCAATACAGACTCGCCATCCAGTTTGGATTCGAGTGGGAATCAGCTCATTAGCCTCATTTTGGATCACGGTGATCCCAGATTTCTTTGGAACAACTTGGACTGGACTCACCCATGAACTATCGGAAATGGGATAAATGATCCCATGATCGAGACATTTCAGAATGTCTTTCCTAACGGCTTCTTTCATCACTGGGTTTAACCTACGTTGAGCATCTCTAGTAGGTTTGGCATCATCTATCAAATGGATTCGGTGTTGAACAATGGTTGGACTAATCCCTTTGATATCAGCCATGGTCCATCCAATGGCTTCCCTATTCTCTCTTAAAACAGCTAAGAGAGCTTCCTTTTGACCGGTAGTCAACTCAGAAGAAATGATAACTGGTAAAGACTCGTTCTCCCCTAAGTAGGCATACTCTAGATTTCCGGGTAGAGGTTTGAGCTTTAACTTAGGGGGTTCCTCCACAGATGGGCGAAGCTGGACTCGGGGTTCTATCTCTAAAGGTTCTCGTTGCCAGCCAACAGCAAAAACATGATTGACCAGCGGTTCTTCTATCTCTAGATCATCAGAAAGCTCCTCAATCATTAAATCAGATGCATTTGTATCAGACTCACATTCTCCCTCTTGTTGTTCACTGGATATTCCTTGAATGAAATTCACTTCCATGGGTTCATCAGATGGATCACTAGGCTGTCTCCCTAAGTTAAAGATATTAAGATCAACAGTCATATTCCCAAAAGATACTTTCATCCGACCGGTTCTACAGTTTATCAAAGCATTTGAGGTGGCTAAGAACGGTCTTCCTAGAATGACGGGGATTT